>NC_057804.1:545789542-545957311 GCF_018294505.1 Triticum aestivum | reverse complement strand
GATGCATTAATGGGTGGTGTAGTTAGCTAGGAGAAATAAAGAGAGAGAGAGAGAGAGAGAGAGAGGGAGGTAGAAGAAGGAGAGTAATGGGGGAGAAGTAGTGAGGAAGAAGAAAAGTAAGGGAGAGAGGAGGTGTGAGCTAAAGAAAGGATGGGGAGGGGGAAGGGGGGGAAGGTGGTGGCTACAGTTTAGCAGTACCGCTGGGGAGTAAAACACGCTGCTGCTAAAAAAGATAGCAATAGCGCGTCCCTGGGAGAGGCGCTACTGCTAAGTGGGGCCCACCATGTGGCCAGGTTCAAACTTAGCCATAGCGCCCTACCCAAAAAATACGCTACTACTATTCTCTTAGCAGTAGAGCGGATATCCAGGGCGCGCTACTACTAAACCTAGCCTGGCGGCAACGGTAGGGCGACATTAGTAGTAGCGCTTCTTTTTCGTGTCGCGCTAATAATGAGTCGATAGCAGTAGCGCATGTTCCGGACACGCGCTACGGCTAAGTAGCAGCAGCACCTCTTTGTATCCAACGCTACTGCTAAGGTTTTGTGTATAAGGTTTTCCCTAGTAGTGGAAGTTCATTTTTCATGGTTCTACTCGATTCATAATTATTATTAAGGCCACACTACTATATGCTTACACTTGCATAATATTGAATAGTGCAAGTTCTATGAAATCTGTTGCAAATTTAGTCATCATTTGCTTCAAGTTTTTCCTTGGTTTTCTTTCTTCTTTATGGTAATTCCAGTACTCCTAACTGATTGTAATTAATAATATCATATATTGTTATTACATCTTCGTTTGTTGATGCTTAGTTGATTTCCTTCGCCATTGAATTTTCTCTTGTATTTTAGCATGCAACAAGATAATTGATGTTGTAATTGTGTGAAACTAGTTACTAGACACTTAAAATTATTACTTTTTAATTTATCGACTTGAATCATAATTATATTAGAGTTCACTAGTTTACTCTTGTTCTTGCACATTATAGAATAGTGCAAGTTTTAAATAATTTGTGTACAAGTTGTCAAGATATATTTAATTTCTTGTTGCTCGAAAATACAAAGGTGAACATGGTTCCACGTGCACCCACGTGAATAGTAAAGTAAAAATATGCTAGGAAAATTGAAAAAAAACTAAAATTTTGTGGTAACCAACTTGGTCGACCATTGTACTCACGTGTGAAGTTTCATGACGTATTGACACCCATGGTATTCTTAGTGAAGAAAATACAATTAGGACCTTACTATTCATTAAATAGTGTTTTTTTAATATAGCTTCAATTTTGCCATTTTTGCCTAGAATAATAAGTATGTAATTTCTTTGTGAAACTTCATACGCTTGTATATCAGTTGACTAAGTATGTTACAAAAAAAATCATATTTTTTTAAAAAAATCTAGTATTTTTTGAATTTACCATGTTCACCAAATCTGTGTCCCTTGTTGCTTTCTTATGTTTTAAACAACTCTTGTAATTCATTCTTTCATAGAAAGAAAGTTGGGCTTCTTTGTTTTTCCTTTGTTCAATTCACTTTGATAACACAACACCTAGAATTTTTCTTGCTTAGAAAGAAACATGTTCTTTTTTGTTTCTATTTTTATTCATTTTTTGATTGTAGGTAACACCACTTCTAGAATTCTTTATCTCTTAGACTGTTTTTTTGTTTTGTTTTCATATTTCTTCTTTTAGGGTAACCCCACTCCCACATTTCTAGTTTTATTATATTCAAAAATACTTATTTCTCACCTTTTGTTCATTTCTTGGTTCAAATTTATTCTTTTTTCTTTCTTTTTATTTTTCAATTATTTACTTATTGTTCATTTTGACTAATTTGAATGGACATTTTCTTTGTCGAATATCTATATTATTTTATTTTGCATGTAATATATTGATTTTCAATTAATTTTCTTTAAATATAATAGATAAGAATTCTGGTTTAATTCCCTCTTTTATCCCTCTATCGATCTTTATAACTATAGAGTAAAATATGTGTCAAAGCAACACATGTATACATGGTGATGGTTATGCAGTGCTTCGGATGTATAATGTGTGCTCATGCTCAAAGAATATTTTTTTGCAGAAACTGTTAATCTATTCATTTTCAATCATGGTAGTACAACGAACATTAAAAATAAAGAAATTTGATCAATTGGGAATGGAGTTTGATCAGCCATGTAGTTGTTTGCTCGGCTTTGATCAATTGGGTTTAGATAGTAGTACGTCTATTCTGCTGCTGGGTTTTGATCGGGTTGTGTGTTGAAATTGACTGAAACTTAATTTGGGTCAACTCGTCACGTTGCATGTTATCAAACGTTCCAGAGTAAAATTGACTGACAAAGAAATTTTCAGGCACCTGAACTATAGGAAGACTCCAAAAAAAAGACTAAAAAAAGGGAGCGACTACAGCCCAGTCAACTGAAATAATCTTGGGTCAATCGACTGACCCAAAATCATTTCAGTCGAGCCTGCTGTCGGATGACGTCTTCATGCGACGAGCTACCATTTGAATATTGGGACAATTACACTTCTCCCCCTAACTTGAGCCACCACCTGGGATTTGCCCCTAGTTTTCAGGTATGCTCAAAAATACCCCTCTTTCGTCTGTGGCCCTTATAGAAATCCCCTCCGGGCCGTTTCCGTTGGGTCAATGGTCTTTGACCGGTAACTTGGCGTCTGTTGGACATTTTGGCCCCTGGTTCTTACATGTGGGCCCGTATCGAAACGTTATCCACTCGCTCACTCTCTCTTCTCCCTCGCGACGCACCTCTTCTCTCGTTCCCCTCTTGGCAACCGAAACCCTAACCCTAGGTCACCCTAAATCCCTCACCGGCGGTCCAGTAGCTGCCGCGTATTTGTAGGACTGCGGGCGTCGGGATGCGGTGGGAGTGGAGGTGATTATCCACCGTCTTTTTTCCCTCTGCTACGGCACTAAAGGAGGCAGTGTCGACGATGGCGGCTTCCAGTGATTGTGGTGGTGCCAAAGAAGCATCCAGGCAAAGGACGCAGACGACAGGAATGCAAATTCCAGTAGGGTAAGTTTCTTGTCCCAAGTTTATTTGAATCTTGACCTGGATCTGTTACTGTACATAGATTTACCCCGATTGAATGCGCTCTTAGTGGTTACTACATGCTTTTATCGTAGGATGAAACCAGAGAGAGCTTTTCGTCTCAACTGTAGAATGGAGAACACTATCATAGGCAATGGTGGCACAAAAGGAGTCGGTACAGGCTTCACATTTCCTTTTATGGTGGACAAAACATCAACATTTGTCCAATTTAGAGGTGCTATAAGTGATAAATATCCATGGGGTATTTTTGATGCTGTAGAATTTAGATATTGGGACATGCAGAATATTGTATGGGTTCCAATTCAAAATGATGATGAGTTAGGGGTTATGTTTGCCACAAATGCTGAGAGAAATTCAGTGCAGCTGGAAATTAATGTCATACAAAGGAAAAGAGGGGAAACAAAGAGCAGAGTAGCAAGATCTGCACCCAGTCCTTCACAGCCTAGAAGCAATCAAACTAGTAGAAGGAAAGCAACAACTAGTAGAAGGAAAGCAGCAGCTACTAGTTCACAGTCTCAAAGGTGTGTATCTACAGGAAGGAAATCAGCAGCTGCAACTTCAGAACCTGGTGGCAGTCAGGCTAGAAGAGGAAATGGAACTCACAACACAGTACAGCAACCAGGAACCCCAAGTGCCAACTTTCCTAGTCAACCATGTCCTGAGTATAGCAAAGCAACAACTTATCCAATCATAGAAGAGGAATTTCCTGATGAAGTGCCCACAGACGATGAGGATGAAAGAATGCACCCAGAGTTTGTTGTCAGGAAACCACCTAATGAGGATGATGGTGAAGATTACATTCCACCCCCATAATTTGAGGAGACAGACTCTGATGAAAGAGAGGAGGACATGGACATGGGATATTCTGAGACAGAGGATGAGGGTAGGCCTGATGTGCAGTATAACAGAGATGATCCTTCTTTAGCAGAAGGAACTATATTTTCAGATGTCATAGATTGTAGGAATGCACTTGCCACCTTTTCAATCAAGACCCAGAGTGAATTTATAATTGACAAGAGTGAGCCCAGTAGACTAACTGTTCACTGTGCTTACAAAAGGTGTAAGTGGAGGATGCATGCCTCCAGAATGAGAAATAGCACACTTTTTCAGGTAATACACTGTAGGACTGATGTAGTTAGTGCAAATAATAACTTTCCTTAGTAATAATTGTGCATTCATAATTGTATGGACTGTTGCTGACTATTACTTGCTGCAGGTCAAAGTGAACAAGACAGCTCACATATGCCCAAGTGTTACAAGGAGGCAAAGGCTCAGGTCTGCAAAGAGTAGGTGGGTGGCAGATGCTGTGAAGAACTGGGTGAGGGAGAACTCAAATATTTCAGTGCCAACTGTGCAGACAGACTTGAAAAAGAAGTATGGGGTGCAGCTCCCTTACATGAGAGTTTTTTATGGTAAGCAAATGGCACTGGATAACATCTATGGTAAATGGACTGATTCATTCCAACTCTTGTATACTTTCAAAGCTGAAGTAGAAAAGGCATCTCCTGGTAGTGTGGTTAATATTGATAGACACACTGTAGAGTTTAAACTCAATGGACAGAAAAGGTACAAAGAGTGCTTTAGGAGAGTTTTTGTATCATTTAACACCTCTTGGCAAGGTTTTCTAGCTGGATGTAGACCATATCTAGCAGTAGATGCAACAACATTAAATGGAAGGTATAGAGGACAGCTAGTTAGTGCTTGTGCTGTAGACGCATGCAACTGGATCTTTCCAGTTGCATATGGAGTGCTAGAGACAGAGAACATTGAGAGTTGGACTTGGTTCTTCCAGAACTTGAAAGACCTAATAGGCCATCCAGAGGGATTGGTTATTCACACTGATGCCTGCAAGGGACTTGAGTCAGCTGTAGAAGATGTGTTCCCAGGTGTAGAGCACAGGGAATGCATGAGGCATCTTGCAGCTAATTTTAGTAAAAAGTTTAGAGGAAAATTCTTTGATGAAAACTTGTGGCCCTGTTCTTTGACCTACAGCTTGAAAAAGCACAAGTACCATCTCACTCAGTTGTACAGCAAGCAAGGTGTGCAAGAGTACATAGAGGAGCACCACACTAAGTTATGGGCAAGGGCTCTTTTCAATGAAACTTGGAAGCTAGATTATGTTAACAATAATCTTGCAGAGTCTTTTAATTCAAAGATTAGAAAGTGGAAAGGGCTACACATTGTTGATCTGCTTGACAGAATAAGACAATACATAATGGAGAAATTTGACATTAGGCAAAGCATTGCTGCAGCAACATATGTTGGTCATGTAATAATTCCAAAAGTTATGAAAATGTTGCTTGCAAAATCAAAGGGGTTGGACATGACTGTAGTGAAAAGAAGTACACATGAGGCAGAGGTCACTGCAGTTGACAGAGAAAAGAGGGAGTGGAGATATCCTGTAGACTTGAAAGCTAACACTTGTAGCTGCAGAAAGTGGCAAATTACAGGCCAACCTTGCATACATGCACTATACTTTATTACATCAATGAGAGGTCCAGCCAGTGAGATTGACCAGTATGTGCACCCATATTACTCAGTACAAATGTTCAATGCAACATATGTTGACAACTTGCCTGCAATGGAGGGGAAGCAACAGTGGGATGTAGTTGATCCTAGATTCAAACTGTGTGCTCCAGTTCAAAACAGGCCCCCTGGTAGACCTAGAAAGACCAGGATTAGGGCAAAGTCAGAAGGAAAAGGACTTGGGGGCAGGAGAAAGAAATGCCCTAGATATGGTAGACTTGGTCACCATGGCAATAAGTGCAAAGAGTCAATTGACCCAGCTTTTGGAGAAGAGGATGAGCACTGGGGTGCTGACAATGCACCTGAACACAATGATGTACCATCTGATACAGATGAACCTGCAGCAACAAATGAGGATGATGTAGTAGAAGAAACAGAAACACAAGAAGATCTTGAAGAAGAAGATGCACCAGTTCCTGTAACTGATGCACCTACTGTAGCAAGTGTTGCAGGAACTACTATGAGGTAACCTACTATTATAACTACAACTAATTGATTTATCTAACAAATTACTTCATTATTAACTAATAAAAGCTTGTGTTATTACTTTTTAACCCAAGGAAAAATTACAAGAGGCCAGCAGAGAGAGGTGATAACCCTCTTTCACCAAATAAGAAGTCGAAAGGCGATACGCTCACGACTGGTGGTTCTGTAACTGGAAGCAACCAGCTTAGCAGGTCTGCCTCTCCTAAGAAGGTGCCAGCTGATGCTAGGAGCACTAGGAGCAAGTCTAGGATCTCTTCTAATCCTGCATGCAACACTAGGAGCAAGAGGGGAAACTTGCTGTGAACACTGTGTGATCATGTCATTTGAGTCATGTTCGAACTATGTAGCAGAAGCTTTGAACCATCTGTTTGTTTGAACTATATAGTTGATGTTGTTGTGTGAACTATGTAATGGATCATGTTGTCTCATGTTACTGTTGTCATACCTTGTTGTCGATGTTGGCATTTTGTTGGTATTATTTGGAATTGATCCTGGTCGTAACTTGTTGTTGTTCATCATTGATGTTGTCGATCACTTCCTCCGGCACGTATTACTTGTCGCTCAAATGGATGTCGATCATGTTTCGTTGGGACCATTTGATCGACGAGTAATATGGATTGGAGAGGTACAAACAGAAACAATAAGACAGAGAGAAATCACAAGATCCAACTGATGCTTTTCAATTACTTTGTCTTTCCAAAAGATGCATAGCATCAAAGTTTCACAACCAGGAACTACTCACATCATCAAAAAGTTCACAACATCAAGCTAATTTCTACTCAGTGCCAAACTAGCTTGTTCTCACTGACTAGTATGCATTCTTTGAACCAAAAAAATATGATAGAATGCATATGCCAATAATTATCATCAAAAATGCCCATGTTTCCATCTGATCATGCTTCTTATGCAATTGTAACTTTAACTTCTTCTTTTTCTCTCTGAGATGTGTCACCCTCTTCTCTAAACGATGAGATTTGAGCCAACTTGCTTCTAGTCCATCATGTAGTGTCTCAAATGCACGCCCCACAAGATCTGGAGGAGGAGGGTCAACCCACACAGCCCATTGACATTCATCAGGAAGCTGCAACATAAAAAATTATCGTCAAAATGCGATCTTGGCACCAATTTGTTGCAAAGCAGATACAATCTACCAAATTACATCCAGTGGGCATCCAAGAAAACGTATCCCCGTGCTTGCTCCTCCCCAAGCGACACGGCGAGCGGGAACGAGCCCGTGCCTCGGGCACCGATGCTCGGAAAGCTTCTCAAGGCCGCAATAACTCGGATCCGACATGTAGAACTCGGAGGAGAACTGCACTATGCCGACCCCATCGACCTAGGAGAGAGCAAATCCCCAATTTTACTTCAAACCCTAACGAGAAATCCGCGGGTGCACACAAATCAGAGAAGAATAACTTACCTCCACGGCGACAGAAGAGCTTGCGGACGACATGCGTGAGGTGCACATCCACGCGGCCTCACTGCCCGAGCTCCAGAACGATGTCGTTCGTGCGCCGCTGGTGCGGTCGCCAAGAGGGGAACGAGAGAAGAGGTGCGTCGCGAGGTAGAAGAAACAGAGTGAGCGAGTGGATAACATTTCGATACGGGCCCACATGTAAGAACCAGGGGCCAAAATGTCCAACACACGCCAAGTTACCGGTCAAAGACCATTGACCCGACGGAAACGGCCCGGAGGGGGATTTCTGTAAGGGCCACAGACGGAAGAGGGGTATTTTTGAGCATACCTGAAAACTAGGGGCAAATCCCAGGTGGTGACTCAAGTTAGGGGGAGAAATGGAATTGTCCCTTGAATATTTGTACATAGTAATTTTTACATAGTACTACCCCTACGTGTATCTACACAGCTCTGCCCCTAACTAGTATAGTTTCTAGAAGCACGTCTGCACATGAGTTAGCTTTGCATGTTGGATGAAAAGCAATCTGCATGCCCGTGCATAAGCGACTACACATAAAACAAACAATGATAGAGAATTGCACACGGTTGGCACAGAAATTGCACTGTTTCATAACATGCAAAAATAAGCATATAGTAATGTAATTTTTAGACAACGGTATGAACCACACACACTACACTAAAATTGAGTGCGTGTTTATCCTTGTTATGAGGGCAGTTATTTGATAGGCGCTTAGTCTTTTACAGCCTGGCTTGGACCTTAAAACAAAAAAATGAAACAAAAAATATACTAGTGGAATGAAATCTGTATTGCCTCTAAAGAAAGAAAATAAAACAACACAATAACATTTTGTATGGAAGAATGAAACCCTTTAAGAAGAAAGAAAATGAAAAAAAAACTAAAACAAAATGAAAATAATAAAGTTTGCACTAAAATTGCACTTTTAGTAATATGCAAACAACGAACATATAATACTGCAATTTTGCACTCTACTATAATTTACACACATGTTGTATAGTAATTGTGTGTATACTTATTTGAACACACAAAAATATAACATTTTCTAAAAAAGAATGAAGTAGTGGCATTTGGTACCACCCTTTAAGAAGAAAGGAATGAAAAAATAAATCATGGTAAATTTGCACATAATTTACACATAAATTGCACTTTTTATAGCTATGCAAGAACTAACATATACTAGCAGAATTTACATTAAAAAATAATCCTTCTGTAAACTAATATAAGAGCGTTTAGATCACTATAGTGATCTAAACGCATAGTGATCCAAAAAAGTGTAAAGAAAAAAACTAAAAAAAAAGCTAAAACACACAAAACAAAAAATAACCAATAAAAGAAAAGAAAAACACATAGAAACAAAAATCTGGAATAAAAAAATAAAGCAAATTTATCCACAAAAGAAAGAATGAATATGTAGCATTGGTATTACCATTTAAGAACAAAGAAAATGTGAAAAATCATATAAAACAAACACTGACAAAATTTGCGTGGAGTATACATAAAAATTGTGCTTTTTAAAAACATGCAAGAATAAGCATATAAAAGTGGAACTTTTGCAAAAATAAAATCTAAGAACAAATGAATAATGGCACATAATAGTGCATTTTTCATAGAATTACAATTTACACACAAATTATACATTACTTACGTGTCTTTATTTTATATTCGCCCAACATCCAAACTATACCCATAAAAACCGACAAAAAAAGATGTAAAAACGCACGCAAACAGTCTAATAAGAAAACATGTAACAGACTTCAGTCAACAAGAGATCAACTGACCCAAAATAGGGGTCAATCAAAAAACGTCTAGCCCAATACAGGACATGGCACACAACAGGGGAAAAAATAACTAGCACGCATCTTGGAGCAGCAATCTACGATCAAAAAATTGACTGACCCAAAATTTAAAACTCAGTCAGATGATAGCTAAAGTGAAAAAAGAAACTGAGTTATAGGCGCTCCCTCTGTTCTCCCTCTGTTTTTCAAGATGACAAGGGTATTATCTACATATTGTAGACTACTCCCTCCGTCCCATGATATAAGACCGTTTTTAATACTATACTAGTGTTAAAAATATTTTTATATTATGAGACGGAGGGAGTAATAATCGACGTTGATAACGCCCACACATGTGGGCGTTAAGGGGTCTGTCCACACGTTTTATGTGGTGTTTAAAAGGATCAGTCCACTCGCCTACGTGTGGACAAAACAAGTAATGCCCACCCGCCTTTTTTTCTTTCACGGTCCCTCTCACATGCCTACGTGTGGGCAAAATAGATAACGCCCACACGCATGTACGTCAGGCCTCCTATCTCATGGTCCCGCACGCCCCGTGTGACAGTCACCACGCGCCCGCAGTTGCCATGGTCCCGGACCCTTTTTCATGTTCGTTTAACTGCAGTTGTCATGTCATTAAACTACAATTACCATGTCGGACAACTACAGTTGCCATGGTTGCTCAACTACAGTTGCCATCTCAGGTAAAGTGCTAGATGCCATTTTTGGACAAACTGCAGCTGTTGTCATATATGGTCTGGTTTACTATAGTTTTCATGTATGGTCTGGTTTACTATAGTTGCCATGATTTGAAAACTTTAGGAGTTGCCACCTACTAACACTAGGCAGTTGCCGTGTACCCTGCAAAACACATGGCAACTGACATGTTCGGGTAAAAAAGAGAGTTGTCATCTGCTTACAAGCACACTAGGGCAGTTGCCGTATATCCTGCAAAACACATGGCAACTGACATGTTCGGGAGAGTTTCTATCTGCTTACAAGCACACTAGGGCAGTTGCCGTGTACCCTGTAAAACACATGGCAACTGACATGTTCGGGAGAGTTGTCATCTGCTTACAAGCACACTAGGGCAGTTGTCGTGTACCCTGCAAAACACATGGTAGCTGATATGTTCGGGTAAAAGAGAGAGTTGCCATCTGCTTACAAACACACTAGGGCAGTTGCCGTGTACCCTGCAACACATGGCAACTGACATGTTTGGATAAAAAAAGAGAGTTGCCATATGCTTACAAGCACACTAGGGCAATTTATCATGTACACCGCAAAACACATGGCAACTGGCAGTTTGGGTGTGGGAGAGGAGACGGGCGTGTGGGCGAGATGACAAATGTCCACACATCAGCCCTTGTGCGTGAACATGATCTGGCGTGTGGGCGAATTGCTAAATGCCCACACGCCGGCCCCTTCGTGTGGTGAAACGGACGTGTGAGCGACCGGATGAATACCCACACACCCCAGGCCAGTCCTATGTGATACCACGAACATGCCAAGATTCATGCACCCATAAACGGACGCGGATCCACGCATGTGGGTGAGATGCAAACGCCCACACGTGTGGGTGTTAGTGTTTTTATAATCTTATCGGGTATCAAACTATTTTCTTTATTTAACTCGAAAAGTCGAAATACAGGCATCAAATCGATTTGATTGATGCCGTTTTAACCGATTCGTTTTCTCTCGTTGTTCTCGTTTTGCCGTGAAGGAGTGACATAACTACTAGAGCTTCCCGCAGTCGAAGTCGGCCATGTCGACCATCACTCTGGCCAGCAACCCGGACAGGAACCTCTCCCTCAGGAACTTGATCGCCGGGTTGCTGCTCTGCTGCACGAAGCCGACGACGTACGCGGCAGTGACCAGCCGGACGGCGCGCCACCTCCGCTCCCCGGCGTACTTCTCCAGGGCCGCCTCGGCGCTCCCGTGCCCGCCGACGGCGAAGGCCTCGCCGAGGCATCGGGCAAGGACGACGCCGTCCTCCAGCGCCGCGCAGCCGCCCTGCCCGAGCTCCGGGGTCATCGGGTGGAACGCGTCGCCGGCCACGCACACGCCGCGCCTGGAGATGCTGCCCCGGACCAGCGCCAGCGGGGACCGGAACCGCAGCGGCGACGACACCACCTCGCTCATCTCGCCCCGCTCGACCACGTCCAGCGCCTCCGCGGGGATCTTGGCGGCCCGAAGCCTGGCCAGCACGTGCCGCCGCATCTTGTCCACGCTCTCCTCCGCGTCCCCGTCCGCCGGGGACGGGTACCAGGTGTAGTTCCAGTACACGGAGGTGTCGGAGCAGGGGAGCACGCCGGAGCGGAAGCCCTGCCCGATGAACTGCAGCATCTCGGGCCCGAAGCCGTGCCCGTCCGGGTACTCGGCGAGGCCCCGGGTGGCGGACCGCCCCGAGAGGATCGGCTTGGGCAGGCCCAGCCACTTGGCCACCACCGAGTTCACTCCGTCACACCCCACAAGAACCTGCACGCACGTATCCGCTTAGTCAGTGTAAGATTTTGCCACTGCAGTGCAGACAAGAAGAAGATGCATTCTTACGTTGGCTCTGATGATGGAGCCGTCGGCCATGTGCAGCAGCTTGACGTTGCCCTCTTCCTCGATGGCGACGATCTTGGAGGAGTACCTGATGGTGCCCTCCGGCAGCTCCTCCTCCAGCGTCTCCAGCAAGAAGTTGCGCTTCACGCACCGAATCTCGTGAGGCCCGCTGATGCAACAATCAACCATGATGTTGGTCAGAGCATTGCTCGTAAGATTGTACGTGGAGAAACTGTCAGATCGTGCTTCTGTAATTAATTCAGTGAGCATGGTTTCAGATTCAGTACCTTTTGCCCTGCATCTTTAGGCTCACTTTTGCGGCAGCCTCACCCGTGGATGCAGAGAAGGCCACCAGCCTGCCATCAAGTAGAATAACTCAGTCTTCTTCCCATTTCACTAGTGAATGGAGTATTTCAGTATATAATGAATGGGCTGAATTTGTAGCGCAGTTTGCAAATTCGATGTTGACAGTGAATTGGCTGAATTCATAGTCCACTATGAGTTTCCTGGGTTTTCAGACAATACCAATGGCTTCTAATTTATATCTCAAAACAATATCTTCTAACTTATACTCCCTTAGTCCCATAATACCAGAGCGTTTAGTGTCAAAAACACACTTATATTATGGGACGGAGGGACTATTTTTTAAGAAAGCTAGTATATTTTCTGAAATTGCTTCTCTGAAATTTAGAAGATTTTTTTTATTGAAAAGCCACCTCGCAGAGGTTTGATGGACCTTTTAATCCATACAATTGCTAGGTGTCAAACTGGTTTTGTAGTTTAGAAACCAAATATAGACTGGTGGTGAAAAATATTCATTTTCCATAAATAGAAGTAATTTGACAGGTTTGACCATGACCCAATTATTCCGGGTCCCACTGTCAGTCAGTATCTGTACTACTCTACCATCTTCTGGACAGAAAAGCTTCTGTGGGTTGCTTAAAGAATATTACCTCTCGTAGAGCAGGTGGTGCTCCCTGATCTTGTCCCCGACGCCCAGGGCGTCCAGGGCGCGGAAGGCGTTGGTCCATGTGGTGAAGGCGTACCCCGACGCACGCAGCGTCGCCGACGACTCCAGCACCACGCACCTCACCCCTTTCCTGCACCACCCGTTCGTCAGCTCGATCTCGCTTCCAGGCCGGAGCTAGCGCCGAACCGAACAAGGAACCAATTAGAATGATTCTTCAATTACCTGTGCAACCCCAGGGCCGTCGCGAGACCGGCGAGCCCGGCGCCGGCGATGACAATCTCCTCGACGCCCTCCATCCGCCGTGGGGTGGGCGTAGCCGGTGTTAGCCGGAAAGAACAGAGCAGTGCAGAGTGCTAGAGCAAGAAGAATAGAGAGAGAGAGAAGAGGGGATCTGATGGAAGAACCAGGAGCTTCACTGTGTGACGTATTTATAACAGGCAGCATGGACTGGAAGGTGGCTGCGGCGGGGAAGGAGAACTCTGACTTTGGTCCACCGCGGCGGCCATCCACGTCCGGGCATGTATACTACTGCCTTGGCAGTCACGCCGTCAGACGCAGGGTGCTGCTCGTCTGCGAATGCCTATGTGTGTGTGTGGTGGCGTGCCTCCGTCGCAAGATTGGTTGTATCATGCACGTCGACGCATGATGAATTGGACTCCACGGCTACTGCTTAAACTAATGATTCTAGCCACCAGTTGCTGAGACGCCTTAGAGCATCTTTAGCCATGTACCTTTAATTTGATCCCTAAAAGCTCGCGGACGCGCGCTCGGTCGGTGTCCGGGCGTGCCCATTTTGAGTCCCTATTTGTTCATTCGTGCAGGCATAATTTTCATTTTCTACGTCATATGTCTGATCACTTGCACGTGATTGATGGAGATGAAAAGAAAAAAAAGAATGAACAAACAGTGAGGCCGCAACCTACGTGGCGGATTGACTGGGCACGTCCGGGCGTGTCTGCGAGCCCTCATATCCTCCTCATATTTAAGATGAATATGAGGGTTCGCGAACAGCCTGGATATATAGAAAAGATATGAAAGGTCCGGTTGGATCACTTTTTCTCTTCTCTCCTGTCCAGTTAATGATCGGGCACATCCAGAGCATACAAGAGATAGTTTGAGCCGTTCGGCAGTAGATGCTCTTACCGAACGACGGAAGCTGAAAGGAAACTGCCTAGATGGTTTCCTTCTGCAGCTGATTGATTATGTGGCAGAGGCGGCTAGTGAAGAGAACTAAAAATTTCTGGAGCCGACATAATGATTTCAGTTAACATTATTCTAGTATTTGTTTGTTATAGGTAGAGGGTGAGGATATTTGGCAAGCACTACCCTTTGTTGTTGGTAGCCACATGCGCAAGGTGGCCGGTGGTAAAGCTTGGAGCTCAAATTTTTTGAGTCAAAAGGCATGTTGTTCCTATGAAGTCGT
Organism: Triticum aestivum; assembly: GCF_018294505.1. NCBI lineage: Eukaryota > Viridiplantae > Streptophyta > Magnoliopsida > Poales > Poaceae > Triticum > Triticum aestivum. The sequence goes on along the minus strand of NC_057804.1, from coordinate 545,943,082 downwards.
CACACCTGTTGTGCTCTTATTTTTTAGAACCTACTGCCACACCCATTTTTTATTGATTACGCCATCCGTCTCACAATGCAAGCTATTTTTACAAGCTACTAGATTATTGATGGCGCGCGTTGCCGCGCCCGTCTATTTTAGCTTTATAAATACTGGGTTGCAATGTTTTAAACTTGAATCTAGCAGACTTGATGGTTTGAGTTGTGGTATTAAGCATAGGGGATTTTAATTAGAAATGTTGATGGATGCATGTTATATGATTGATCATGGCCACTTTTAGCTACTAAAACACTATCGCAAGGCTCGCGTCAGAACATCCAAAAATAGAAGTATTAATGGATGAAATTAGTAAAATTTGGGAAAATTATAATTAAAATAGGCATTACAAATATTGCAGAAATTATAGACAAAATTTGTTATCTAGACAATCTCAGAGCATTTCTTACACTGTTGCTGCCATGCACGAATGTTCTACACTATAGTCTAACAGACAACAATTCTACAAGGTATTACATCCGGGCATACAACTTTTGCCGTCTTTTCTATATTCTTGTCAAATTTTTACTCTGCCTTGTGACACACTTCCAAGTAATTGTACATATGGCCAACACAGCAAAGTTGTTTATAATAAGGGAGTGCATTCCTCCCTTGTATGTTTAGCACATAAACACCAAATCTTGCACACAAACACGTGCTGAAGTAGACATCAAGAGAGGAGCACAAACATTATTTGGTAAAATAATTATTCGAAGTAATATTGCAAAAATGAAAAGACAAATATGTGCTCAAACTTGAAGGACCATTTACAAATTACCAACCCATCAGAAGTTTCTCAACATCTAACAGACATATGCATGTCATTCTCTGAAACTTGAAGGACCGCTATACATTAGAAACCTGATCTCTAGTGGTGAATGTGTTATATACTTATATTATAGCTAGAAATAATGTACATCATGATTGAAAAATAGCCCTTCCATGATGAATAAGAAGTCATTCCTTGTTACATTCAGCGGGTGAACCAATGATACCAAATAGGGTACAAACTGGCAAAATTTATGGTTCATGCATGATTGCTTGGAGGTGGATTATAGAAATTCATAAGTCGATGTAGTAATGTGGAGGTCCCAGGCTCTTCATGAGGTATACATGAACACATGGACCAGTGAGGATGAGATAAATTAACGAACGGTAATTTAATTGAAAGGGACTTGTGCAGTACATAATGTGGAGGTCCCAAGCTCTTCTTGCATCAATCTTAATAATTTCGTCTAAATTACCTTCCGCAAGATGCGAACATTCTCCAGGTTATCTATGTATTCGAGACAATATGTAAAATAATCCAGATAGAAGAATCACCAAGATAATTAACAAATAGTATATATCCTCTTGCGAACCGTTGATCCCTCTTCCTTTGTATGTATTGATTAGAAACATTGCTATCAGGGTGGCTGCACTTTATCTAACAAGATCAATTTAACAATAAACAAGGGATCTACAGGCATCCTACATAAAGATGGACGATAAAATACAAGTCGTCTCAATATTCTATATTTGAAATTAGTATGAAGATGCGGTCTATTCTCAACTAATCGAACTGTAAAGTATTTTTGTGTGGCACGACAGCATGGCTGGAAAAATTTAGATACACATAGGATATATTCCAAATAACAACAAAACGGTGGGTTAAATAAGATCTGCATAGCAAAATTAGCTAACAAATACAGTAGGAAGCACTGAAGGTGACAAAATGTTATCCTGTTCTTTTCCTTGATATGACCAAGACTACATGAATTTAAGGTACGGAAAGAAATAAATCACATAGGGTTATGAAGGAAGCACCGTCGCTGCTAGAGGAGGATTTGATCTAGAGTTTGGCGCGTGCAGCAGAGAAGGGGGACCAAGTCTATGTGCATGACACAAAAAACTATTTGATGACTACTGTGATACGATAAATCTTGAAGTGATAATATTTTAGTCATCCAACTTAACTTGGAGGAAAAATGTCTGACCATGCAAATTAAGCTTACTATCTGGTCTAGATCAACTCTGGAACAATTTTACTAATGATGATCAAAATCTGGCTACGACACGAACATATGATTTATAAGAGGAAATTCTGCTCTATGTACTCATCAATGCAAATTAAGCTTACTATCTGGTCTAGATTGTCTTCTTGTTTAGCCTAAGCATGCCACATGCTACTCAACTGAATGCTAACGCATTGCTTCAGGGGCTATCCCCACAACAAGAAACTTAGTTATCGTAGTAGTTGTATTAGTTGCAATTTCTTATCTTAAAAACTGGTACGATTAGCCACCAACTGATATAAAACTATTTTCAGAACAAATTAGGCATTGTTATTTCCTTCCTATAGCTGCCAAAACACACTTTGCATATATCTGCACAGATCAACAATTAGCAAAGCACACATCAGTAGTGCTCCCTTAGTGTAAAAAACGCTCTTATATTATGGGACGGAAGGAGTAGCACACAATAAAAGTAAACACCATGGTTATGAGCAGGGGGAGGGGCACTTACCAAAGCCCCACCAGACTGTAAGCAAATTGTTCAAGGAATTGTATTTTAGATACTTAATAATAAAAAAATAACCATGAACAAATCTGGAGTAATATGACAAAAAATAGTTTGATACCATTGTAGTGCTACCTACCACAGGTTAGTTTCCAGGATGCTTTCATATGCTTGTTATCTGAACTTCCTTTGCACATCATCTGCAGTTGATATGCCTGTCAAAAGTCTGAAAATGGTTATATATAGAAAGGAACTATGATTAGGATGACATTAAGCCCGAAAGCCAGCAACGATGCGGTGGTGTAGCGGAGTCGAGGCTGCCGTCTTTCTGTGTCATCTGGAGGTAGACTGCGTCGTGGTGGCGCAGGGAATAAGGGACGTGAAGGGTAGGGCAGCCACGAGATGCTCACTCGTGGAAGGAGGCAGGATCCCACCGGCGTGGAGCGTTCGCCTCCCGCTAGAGAGAGGTCAGGGAGGAGGTCTCTTGATGGAAGGAAGCGGCTCAACCGCCCGCGCCTCACGCCTGTCGTCACCGCGTCAACGTAGGCGAGGGGGATGGCACCAGCTCCCACGCACGGGCGATGATGGAGATGAGCAAAGGGACCCAGCGGTGGTGGAATTGCGGCGGCGCATGATCTCCAACTTCGTGAGAGAGAGAGACGAGAGGTCGGGGAGAGAGGCTGCTTCTGCCTGGATGGCCTCGCGTGCCTCGTCTGGATCCATTGAGAAGACCAGCAGACGCCGGATCCCATGACGGACCGCCCGCGTCGCCGGCATCCAGCGCCCCGCCGATCTGTTTCCTCCCGGCCGCCCCTTTGTATCCCTCGTCGATGGAACCGTAGCACTGACCCCTTGACCGAAGCGCAGCTGGTGAATGGGCCGGCCGGCGGCCCAGTTAACCAGAAGGCTTTCTTTCGGCCTGTGGAGCAGCAGCCCCAGGACAGCCGGGCTAGATTAAAAGCAGTGCGAGGCAGATCACTTTCTAGAGCAGATCTGACGGCCAATGACATCCACATCATGAAAACGGACGACCGAAAATCCAAATCGCTGTGAGGACTCGCTTTGAATGCGGTTATACTGTCCTTAATAATGTGGCAGAGGCGGGCTAGCAAAGAAAAGTGAATATCCCTTCAGCCAGCCAATGATTGCAGTTAACATTATCCTAGTAGTACTTCCTCCGTCCCGAAATTATTGTCGCGAGGGCATTTTTGCAAAAAAAAACTCTAGTTTCTCCCGACCAAACCCGCGCTCCTCGTCGTCCTCCTCTGACAGAACCAGCAGCCGCGCTGCTCTCCGCCGCCGCAGCTTCGCTGCTCCCCGCCATCGCAGCTACCCTTCTCCCCGCCACCGCAGCTGCCTTGCTCCCACGCTCTCCCGACGCATCTGCCTCCTGCTCCGCCACCGCAGCTGCCGCTCGCCTGCCTCCCCAAGATCCCCTTCTTCCTCAAAAAAATCTTGGATTTCCCAGCTACCGCCACGCTCTGCTCCGGCTGCGTCGGAACCGCCGTCGGAGAGCCCGGAGGCGCTGGATCCGGACCACCACCAACAACCTAGATGCCGACGAGCCCGACGACGACAGGAGATGCAGCAAGCTAAACGCCGATGAGCCTGACGACAATGGCAAGCTAATGGTCGTGGATTTGCGAGCGTGGAAGACGACAGCGACAGCTCCACGAGGAATAGAGTCGCGGCGGGGTCTTCTTCATTGTTTCTCTGGTGGAAGACCCGCGCCTACAACACCGCGGCTGGGCTGTCCAGTGGGTCGCGCCTGCTCACTTGGCAGCTGTAAGGGCATATTTATCCCCAAAATGTTTTGGTGATTGATGACAATGCTTGTGCGGACTAATCGTGTGCGTTAAGTTCTTTCAGAGATTCATCCATTGGCACGAGACGATTACCTCCCCTCGGTGTTTTATTCAAGACGGTGTAGCTCCTTCGTTTCGTTGTTGGTGGACTAGTTTCGTAGGAATCACCGTACTATCAAGAGGGGATCCGCTTTGGTAAGGATAGGGTGGAATCAACACGTACACATCCTTATCACACCCGACGTTTTCCTTCTGCTTCATTGGAGCTGCCTTTTCCCCTGTGTGTGCTTTGTCCTGCCCCAGCGGTAGTACCGCGGTCCACAATGGTAGTACTGCCGAAGCACCCTAGCGGTAGTACCGCTCCCCAAGCGATAGTACCGCTCTCCAAGCGGTAGTACCACTTGTGGTCTTCGGCCGTAGTACCGCAGTGGTTCCGGGTTACTGCCGCCTCGATTCGAGACCGATGTTTTTCGTGTCAAGTTTTACGGTACTAAGTGCAGTAGTAGTAGCGGTAGTACCGTACCAAGCGGTAGTACCGCGCCTACTCCCACGGTAGTACCGCTTTGGGGTCAGGTCCCTGACCTCCCCGTCAGCGCGGCAGTACCGCTGCGTAAGAGCGGTAGTACCGCACTCAGCGGTAGTACCGCCCTGCCCAAGCGGTAGTACTGCTCTGTGTGGGGTTGTTTAGTGGGGTAACGGTTGGATTGGTTCCCCCACTTTATAAAGGTGCCTTCTTCCCCAAAGTTGACTTACCTCTTTCCCCCAAAGCTCCATTGTTGCTCCAAGCTCCATTTTTGCCTGATCTCTCTCCCTAGCCAATCAAACTTGTTGATTTGCTCGGGATTGGTTGAGAAGGCCCCGATCTACACTTCCACCAAGAGAAATTTGATTCCCCCCACTTATCCCTAGCGGATCTTGTTACTCTTGGGTGTTAAGCACCCTAGACGGTTGAGGTCACCTCGAAGCCATACTCCATTGTGGTGAAGCTTCGTGGTGTTGTTGGGAGCCTCCAAGTGTTGTGGAGATAGCCCCAATCTTGTTTGTAAAGGTTCGGTCGCCGCCTTCAAGGGCACCAATAGTGGAATCATGGCATCTCGCATTGTGTGAGGGCGTGAGGAGATTACGGTGGCCCTAGTGGCTTCTTGGGGAGCATTGTGCCTCCACGCCGCTCTAACGAAGACGTACTTCCCCTTAAAAGGAAGGAACTTCGGTAACACATCCTCGTCTCCACCGGCTCCACTCTTGGTTATCTTGTGCCTTTACTTTTGCAAGCTTACTTGTGTTGTATCTATTGCTTGCTTGTGTTCTAGTTGTCTTTGCATCATATAGGTTGTCCACGTAGTTGCACATCTAGTCAACCTATTTCGTTGCAAGGTTTAAATTGTTAAAGAAAAGTCTAAAAATTGTTAGTTGCCTATTCACCCCCCCCTCTAGTCAACCATATCAATCCTTTCAATTGGTATCAAAGCTTCATCTCTTTATTAAGAACTTTGCCGTCCGAAGAGTATGGTTGACACCAACAACGGTGCGGAGGAGCACTCCAGTGTGAATCCCATCTCGTCTTCGGCCAAAGGGGGAACCTCGGTCTCACGTGAGGAATTCAATGTGGCGTTAGACACATTGAAAACCTCCATGACGGCCGAGGTTAAAAGCATGTTTTCTGAATTCCTAGAAGGACTTAAACTATCTACCTCGCCGATGAAAGTGGGTGATCCCACTAACAAGGTGACGGATGCTACCTCCGACAAGGGGGAAGCTAATAGTGAAAAGAGTCCTTCTACTAGTGGTAGAAATGGCACCGGCATCTTTGCCCATGTGGAACCCCCAGTGTATAGAGGACCGATCCCCTCTACTCATTTGAATCATGCCGGTCCTCCTCCTAAATATGAGAAACATGAAGATTTGATTCTTGGGTTTATCGCTTCAAGCGTCATTTAAAACATGTGAATACTAACCTTTGGAGAATCATTGAAGAAGGGTTCTATCCTCATGACCCAAGAAACTTCACCCCTCGAGAAGACGTGGACAATCAATTCAATGAGAGTGCTCTCTTCACCATCCAAGATGCAATCCTTCCCGAACATCTCCCTCATCTTCGACCTCATGTCATGGCTAAAGAAGCATGGAAATGTGTTGAGTCTCTCTATCGAGGAAGTGCTAGCATTCAACACTCCAACTATGAAGTGGTGCAAGATGAAGCCGATGAGTTTGCAATGAAAGAAGATGAAGAACCTCCTGAGCTCTTTCGAAGAGTGACCAAACTCGCAGTCGCACTCCGAGATCATGGGAGCAAGGACACGGATGACAATTGGATCAAGCGCAAGTTCCTCAAGGCCATGATGCCCTACAACAAGGCCATGTCCTCTGTCATTCATCAAAGACCGGACTCCATGACCTCAGGTGAAGTGTTGGATGAGTTTGTTGCAATGAGCATCTTGGACAAGACCGCCGATAATGCGGTGCTCCGTTCTCAAAGGGCAAAGAAGCCCAATCTTGCCTTGAAGTCCAAGGTTAGTGTGGAAGAAGAAGAAGAAGAGGAAGATGAGGAGAGCAACCCCGAAGACACGAAGTATGATTATCATGAGCACATGGCTCTTGCCTCAAGACAATTTTGGAGTAAGAAGAATACAAGACCCAACTTCAACAGGAACAACTCAAGTGGCCTCAAGGGCAAGCAATGAGTTAGAACTTGTTTCAACTGTGGCAATGTGAGCCACTTCATTGCGGATTGTCCTTACGAGAAGCGGGAAGACAATGGTGGCAAATTCATCCGAAAAGACAAAGCCAAGTCCTTCCCAAACAAGAACAACTTCACCAAGAAGACTCCGACACGTGGGCTGGTAGTTCAAGAAGAATACCATGAGGATGACAATGATGATGAAGATAGTGAAGCAACGGCTATGGCATCCGTTGCCATTGCCACAACTCCCCGGGTGTCTCTCTTTGATTCACCCAACAAGAACATCACCGCCAAGTGCCTCATGGCTAAAGCCACCAACAAGGTAACCCCCAACATCAAAACCACCATTATTCCTAATCCTCCTTCAACGGATGGACTTGATAATGTTAAGGGGTCTAATGAGGAAGTAAATGAATTTGAGTCATTCATGAGTAAGCTCAAGGGCAAATCCAAGAAGCACTTCGTTGCTCTCTTGGAACAACTTGGTGAAGCCAATGACATGATCGAGGCTCACGAAGAAACCATCTCTAAGATGGAAGGTCATAGTCGTGACTATGCCAATGAGATATCGGGCCTCTCTAATGCTCTTGAGGAAGAGCGTGGGCATCATTTGGCTCTTGAGGAGTCACACAATGATGGCCATGCCAAACTAAAGAAAGATCTTGATCATGCTCTTATTGTGTCTCGTGTTCTAACTTCCGAGAAGGCAAAACTTGGGGTTGATCATGTTAGACTCAAGGAGGAGTTTGATGTACTTGACAAGGCCCATAAGGTCTTGAAAGGTGCTCATGCAAACCTCAAGGAGTATCATGCTCAACTCCAAGTTAAGCTAACCAAGGAAAAGGCCACATTTCCTCACATGGTCTTGATTGAAATGCAAATGCTACTAACCCATGTTGTGAGCATGTGCATCTCGTGGATGTCAAGTTGAAGGAACAACTCGAGAAAGGTCTTGTGTCATGCATACAAGGCGAGAAGAACCTAAATGACCTTTTGAGCAATCAAAAGGAAGTTGTGGGCAAGGAGGGAGTTGGGTTCTCACCCAAGTCCAAGAACAAGAAGAAGAACAAGGAGAAGAATAACAAGACCAATCGACCTCCCCCGCTCAAGCAAACCTTTGTGAAGGAGGGAGAGGGTGCTCCTAAGGAGAAGACGAACAATGCGAAGAATGGTGATGCCAAAGAGTGCAAAGCCATCTCTCCCAACAAAGCCGGCGACTTTAACCCCTCTTATGTGTTGTGTCGTGCTATTGATGGGCATGTTTATGCTAAATTTGTTGGTTCTTCTTATGAGTACATTGAATGGTCTATTTGGGTTCCTAAGACCCTTGTTACTAACATCAAAGGACCCATTACTCAATGGGTACCTAAAACCAAGCATTGATCTCTTGTAGGTGTTTGCTTCTGGTGGGGGATCATGGTTGCTCGATAGTGGAGCAACAAATCATATGACCGGGAGCAAGGACTTGGTGGTGGAAGTGCACAAGATCCCATCTATGCCCACCAATGTTGAATGGGGTGATGCCTCACATTCTAAGGTATTGGGTCTTGGCAAGGTTGTCATTTCTCATGATCTAACGATCGAGAAAGTCATGCTTGTTGAGTCCCTTGCGTTCAATTTACTTTCCGTTCGTCAACTCGCACTCATGGGCTTTGCCACCTTCTTTGATATTGATACCGTGGCCCTCTTGTGGAGCAAGACTCTTAAAGTAGCCTTTGTTGGGCATGTCGAGAATGGTCTCTATGTAATTAACTTTTCGGAGCAACCCACTAAGACCGTGACATGCCTAATGGCTAAAGTTGATGTGGGATGGCTTTGGCATCGCCGTTTAGCCCACGTCAATATGAGATCTTTGCAAAGTCTTCTCAAGGGGGACCATGTCTGTGGACTAACGAATGTTAGTTTTGCCAAAGATCGTGCTTGCAGTGCTTGTATCGAAGGAAAGCTTCATGAAACGGCTCACCCTCCCACGACTATCATCTACTCAAAGAGACCCTTGGAGCTCCTGCACATGGACCTCTTTGGGCCTCCATCCTTTGATTGTCTTGGGGGTAGAAAGTATTGCTTGGTGATTGTGGATGATTATTCAAGATACACTTGGGTATACTTCTTCAAGAGGAAGAGCGAGACTCAACAAACCGTCATCGACTTTGCAAATGAAGCTCAACGTCAACATAATGCAAAGATCTTGACAATAAGAAGTGACAACGGCACCGAGTTCAAGAACTACACCTTGGATGAGTTTCTTAGTGACGAGGGGATCAAGCACCAATATTCTGCACCATATACCCCTTAATAAAATGGTGTTGCGGGGAGGAAGAACCAGATGTTGATGGATGCGGCAAGGACCATGATGGCGGAGTTCAAGTCTCCATACAACTTTTGGGCCGAAGCCATCAACACTGCATGTCATGCATCCAATCGGCTCTATCTCCGCAAAGGCTTGAACAAGACTCCGTATGAGATACTCACCGGGAACAAGCCCAATCTCAAGCACTTCCGGGTGTTCGGGTGTAAGTGTTTCATTCTCAAGAAAGGTGTTCGTTTGTCTAAATTCGAGGCTAGAGCTTATGAGGGCATATTTGTTGGTTATGCTACAAACTCTCACGCTTACCGTGTTCTCAACAAGTCCAACGGACTCATTGAGGAGACGTGTAACGTGGAGTTTGATGAAAATAAGGGCTCCCAAGTGGAGCAAAGTGGTACTTGTGATGTAGGTGATGAAATTCCTCCCCAAGCCATAAGAAGAATGGGTATTGGTCATATTCTACCCATTGAGGAACCCCTTGTGGCTGAAGGAGAAGGACAATGCTCCACTCCAGTGGAGCCTTCACCTACTCAAGACCCACACGCTTCCGAAGAACAAAGTGTAGGCCCTCAACCTCGGGAACAAGACCAAGGGCAAGATCAATCTCAAGATGGTGGTGAACCTCCAAATGATGCCCAAGGTCAAGTTCTCCCCCTCAAGCAAGTTCAAGATCATGAGCAAGCTCAAGATCAAGAACAAGCTCATGACGACGCTCAAGATGATCAAGTGAACCCTCCTCCTTCCACATTCGAGGAGGAATTAGAGCGTCGTGCCGCGAAGATTGCTTCCAAACTCACCACCAAAGGTCATCTCATGGAGAATGTGGTTGGAAGCCTAAGAAAGGGGGTAAGCACTCGTAGACAATTAACAAACTATTGTGAACATCAAGCGTTTGTCTCTTGTGTTGAACCCCATAAGGTCTATGAGGCGCTCGAAGACTCGGATTGGCTCAATGCCATGCATGAATAACTCAACAACTTCGAGTACAACAAGGTGTGGAGGTTGGTGCCAAGGCCTTTGGGGAACCATAACATCACTGGAACCAAGTGGATCTTCAAGAACAAACAAGATGCTCATGGGAACATCATTCGCAACAAGGCAAGATTGGTAGCACAAGGCTACTCCCAAGTCGAGGGTATCGACTACGATGATACCTTTGCTCCCATTGCTCGTCTTGAATCCATTCGTTTGTTGATTGCTTATGATTCCCATCACAACTTTAAGTTGCAACAAATGGATGTGAAAAGTGCTTTTCTTAATGGTCCCATTAATGAGTTGGTTTATGTCAAGCAACCCCCCGGGTTCGAGGATCCTTTCTTCCCGGATCATGTGTATCAACTCGATAAGGCACTCTATGGCCTTAAACAAGCCCCACGTGCGTGGTATGACCACCTTACCGAGTTGTTACAAGATCGTGGATTTGAAGTTGGGCTAATCGATCCCACTCTTTTTACTAATAAGGTCAAAGGGGAGTTGTTTTTGTGCCAACTATATGTTGATGACATTATCTTTGGTTCTCCTAACAAAGCTTTCAATGAAGAATTTGCCGCTCTCATGACCTCCAAGTTCAAGATGTCTTCGATGGGAGAGTTGAAGTTCTTCCTTGGTTTTGACATCAAACAAAGAAGAGAAGGAACCTTCATCAACCAAGCCAAATACACTCAAGACATGCTAAAAAGATTCAAGCTCAGTGATGTCAAGCCGGCTACTACTCCAATGCCCACCAAGTGCCAACTTGACATTGATCCCAATGGTAAAGCGGTGGATCAAAAGGTATATCGCTCCATGATTGGCTCCTTGCTTTACCTTTGTGCATCTAGACCGGATATCATGTTGAGTGTGGGGATGTGTGCACGGTTTCAAGCCGCACCGAAGGAAAGTCACTATGTGGTGGTCAAGCGAATCTTTCGATATTTGGCTCATACCCCAAACTTTGGCTTATGGTACCCAAGAGGGGCAAACTTCAAACTTGAAGGATTTACGGATTCCGATTGGGCGGGAGACAAAGTGGATAGGAAGTCCACTTCCGGAGGGTGCCAGTTTCTTGGGTGCTCTTTGGTGAGTTGGTCTTCCAAAAAGCAAAGTTGTGTGTCTCTCTCGTCCACCGAAGCGGAATATGTGGCGACCGGTAGTTGTTGTGCACAACGTTTATGGATGAGGCAAACTTTAAAGGAATACGGTGTCATTTGTGACAAAGTGCCTCTTTGGTGTGACAACAAGAGTGCCATCAAGATTTCTCTCAACCCGGTGCAACACTTCAAGACGAAGCATATTGAGATTCGGTATCATTTCATCCGGGATCACATTAGGCGAGGGGAGATCGAGCTCAAGTATGTCAACACTCATGATAACCTTCCAGATATTTTCACGAAGCCCTTGGATGAAGCAAGATTTCGCGAGTTAAGGCATGAGCTAAATATCATTGATTCGAGCAATGTGACTTGAACCCTTGCAGACCCTACCTCACTCAACTTGGTGTCTAGCTTAGATGTAGGCATGGACATACGGGGAGTGTTGTTCTCTCAATGAACTCTCCCTCCCACCATTATGCATAAAACGATCAACTCTTTCACATTAGCCATTTTTGATGGTACTTGTGCTTCAAAGACGAGTTTTGGTCATGTGCCCAAGGATAATTCTTTGCGGTGCCATACCAATTGACTCAAACATAGGTGGCTCCGGCCACCGCCCTCTCTTGAGAGAGGCCAGAGCTCGCTCTGTTTCGTGTGGTTGTTTTTGAAAGAGTGGGTTCTGGACCGTTGTTAGTGTGTGTGTTGCCTTGTTGGTCTTTTCTTTGTCTTAGCCTTGTTTTCTCATCTCTTTGGTGCCTTAGCCGCTTGTCTAGAAGCCGTTTTGTTGCTGAGCGGTACTATCGCTGGTGGCGAGCGGTACTACCGCTCTCCAGCGCGGTACTACCGCTGTGAGGCGCGGGCAGGGGGTTATATCGGGGGCAGGGGGAGTTTCTTCTCCCCCATACCCATTCGCATGCCCCCTTGCTCTGTTCCTCTCTCTTCAGCAACCGGCTCCGCGGGAGGGCTCCGGCAGATCTCCCTCTCCAGGGCGTTCCTCTCCATTTCCTTCGGTGGAGTCGATCCCCACCTTGTCCTCTTTCCATGGATGCCGGTATGGCCCCCGCTCCCTTTCTCTTCTTTTCTAGATTTTCAATCTAGCATCTTAGGGGCAATAGCAGTTGCATCTCTAGATTTTTGGCCAGATCTAGGCTTGAGTAGGATGGAGAATGCTTCTAGACAGTTTGGATTGGTGTTTGGTTGGAGTATTTTTGAATTTGGTAGGACGGTAGTGCCGGATCTGACCACGGCAGTGGGAAACTGCTGTTTCCCCGTCTCGAGCGGTACTACCGCTCTCTCCAGAGCGGTACTACCGCTTTGAGCGGTACTACCGCTCGCGGGTCATGGTACTACCACCCTCTACCAGTTTCCACCATGCTCTTTACCTCTCAGTGATCTTTTGCTCATGTTTTGTAGCTTATGCTCATTCTTTCTGGTTGTTTGCGTGTTCTTGTGTGTGGTTCCAGGTGATGAGGTTCCTGAGCATCAGGCTCGTCGTGTCAACCCCGGTCGTGCCACGTCCAAGCGCTACCGCACCACTGAGTCTGTCGGAGGTTCTTCAAGTGCTCCACCTCCACCTCAACTCCAGAAGAAGCCTGGGGTCAGGCCAAAGCCAGGCAAAACCGTGCCAGAAAGGCCGCCTAAGGAGTTCTGGCCAAGGCGTCGCCGCAACCCGTATGAGGCTGACCAAGATCCCACTTTGGTCAATCGTCCGTTCTGGAACAGGTTCCAGATTGCCATCTTCTTTGATGTTCTCAAAGCCAAGAAGAACCTCTTTGTCAACGTGCACTCCATCGACACCGACCATATCAAGAAGGATCCTGAATACTTTGGTGAAGCACTTCAGATGTTCACTCAACTAAACATTCTTGGGATCATGCAATTCAACAAAGATTATGATGCTGATATTGTGGCCCAATTCTATGCCACGGTTCACCTTGGGACTGATGAGGACAGGACACTGACTTGGATGACCAATGGCAAGTTGCTTTCAGTCAAGTGGAAAGCTTTCATGGAGTTGATTGGGGTGCAAGATCTAGGTCTTGAGTCTCTTGTCGGCTTTCGCCCCCACCGCCGCACCACCGCCACTCACAAGCAAGCTCTATGGCCTTACTGCACTTTGAGGGTCAACCCTGAGACAAAGAAGGAAACTTATGAGCTGCTTGCCTATCTGGATATCCTTCACCGTATCTTCAGAGAGACTCTTTTTCCTCATATCGGGAATCTGGATATGGTTCACTCCTATCTCGTGGACATGCTTCTCTTCTGCCAGCGTGAGAAGGGACAGAACACCGGAGAGTCCCTGGATATCTCTCATGTTATGTGGTCTGAGCTGTTATCTGCTATCTTAGAGCGCAAGTGCCCGATTTATGGTCCGTTCATCATGTTGCTCATTGAGAAGGCCTAGGATCGTGTCTATCCCCAGGTGATTCTAGAGACTGGAGAGTTGGTCTCTCACGACGTCAAGCGTCCGAGGAAGAAGGATAACTGGGGCACTCAGGCCCCTAAGACTGGAGTTCATTCGTCTGCTAGTGCCATGGAGACCGAGGAGGAGACTGGGGCTGAGGCTGAGGATGATGATGATGACTACGTGCCTTCTGAGGCAGAGCCCTCTTGGGCAAAGAAGCTCAAGCTCAAGATGAAGAAGTTGTTCTGCATGGAGTCTCACGGTCAGTACATGACTCATGTGGCTGAGAAGAAGGCCCGAGGTCGCCAAAAGGAGCTCATGCGTCAGTTGGGTGCTACAATTATCAGTGGATCTGAGGACCAGCTTACCGAGGAGGAGGAGTGGATTCAGCAGCACTGCCCGTGGACCGATTCTGATGCTGAGCACTTCCCGACTAATGACGGTGGCGCAGATGATCCCGCTGAGCTCTGATGTGTGTGTCCCTCTTTTGCTGTCACCTGGAGCTGTAGCAACACTCCCTCTCCTTTTTGGTGTCTCAATGCCAAAGGGGGAGAGAGTTTAGGGATTTGTGCTTTGTGTCTTCCGTCTTCTGTGTTTGTGTTTTCCTCGCAATTTGCTTTGTTTGGTTTGTGTCAGTGAGACCTAAGTTCCAGTCATATGGTGTGAGACATATGCTACCTTATCTTTCCAGTACCATTATCTATGTCACTATCTAGCTTATGAGTTGCATGCTTATCCTGTTAAGTTATCTATGCTACTCACTTATACCCTGCTTAGGTGGTTGGTCTCTAAAATGTAGGGGGAGCATTGATCCTAGTATGTGTGTCCTGCAGTCCAAAGCACTTATCTAGATAGCACACATCTAGGGGGAGCTCATCTACATTTTAGGACGGTGGGGTTTTTGCGCTTGTCCTATATCTCTCATGTTGTGCAAATCATGTATTGTCATCAATCCACCAAAAAGGGGGAGATTGTAAGGGCATATTTATCCCCAAGATGTTTTGGTGATTGATGACAATGCTTGTGCGGACTAATCGTGTGCATTAAGTTCTTTCAGAGATTCATCCATTGGCACGAGACGATTACCTCCCCTCGATGTTTTATTCAAGACGGTGTAGCTCCTTCGTTTCGTTGTTGGTGGACTAGTTTCGTAGGAGTCACCGTACTATCAAGAGAGGATCCGCTTTGGTAAGGCTAGGGTGGAATCAACACGTACACATCCTTATCACACCCGACGTTTTCCTTCTACTTCATTGGAGCTGCCTTTTCCCCTGTGTGTGCTTTGTCCTGCCCCAGCGGTAGTACCGCGGTCCACAGCGGTAGTACCGCCGAAGCACCCTAGCGGTAGTACCGCTCCCCAAGCGGTAGTACCGCTCTCCGAGCGTTAGTACCGCTTGTGGTCTTCGGCCGTAGTACCGCAGTGGTTCCGGGCTACTGCCGCATCGATTCGAGACTGATGTTTTTCGTGTCGAGTTTTACGGTAATAAGTGCGGTAGTAGTGGCGGTAACACCGCTCCAAGCGGTAGTACCGCGCCTACTCCCACGATAGTACCGCTCTGGGGTCAGGTCCCTGACCTCCCCGTCAGCGCGGCAGTACCGCTGCGTAAGAGTGGTAGTACCACCCTCAGCAGTAGTACCGCCCTGCCCAAGCGGTAGTACCGCTCTATGCGGGGCTGTTTAGTGGGGTAACGGTTGGATTGGTTCCCCCACTATATAAAGGTGTCTTCTTCCCCAAAGTTGACTTACCTCTTTCCCCCAAAGCTCCATCATTGCTCCAAGCTCCATATTCGCCCGATCTCTCTCCCTAGCCAATCAAACTTGTTGATTTGCTCGGGATTGGTTGAGAAGGCCCCGATCTACACTTCCACCAAGAGAAATTTGATTCCCCCCACTTATCCCTAGCGGATCTTGTTACTCTTGAGTGTTGAGCACCCTAGACGGTTGAGGTCACCTCGAAGCCATACTCCATTGTGGTGAAGCTTCGTGGTGTTGTTGGGAGCCTCCAAGTATTGTGGAGATAGCCCCAATCTTGTTTATAAAGGTGCGGTCGCCGCCTTCAAGGGCACCAATAGTGGAATCATGACATCTCGCATTGTGTGAGGGCGTGAGGAGATTACGGTGGCCCTAGTGGCTTCTTGGGGAGCATTGTGCCTCCACACCGCTCTAACGGAGACGTACTTCCCCTTAAAAGGAAGGAACTTCGGTAACACATCCTCGTCTCCACCGGCTCCACTCTTGGTTATCTTGTGCCTTTACTTTTGCAAGCTTACTTGTGTTGTATCTATTGCTCGCTTGTGTGCTAATTGTCTTTGCATCATATAGGTTGTCCATGTAGTTGCACATCTAGTCAACCTATTTCGTTGCGAGGTTTAAATTGTTAAAGAAAAGTCTAAAAATTGTTAGTTGCCTATTCACCCCCCTCTAGTCAACCATATCGATCCTTTCAGCAGCAGCGGCGGTGGCTACAAGTTTTCTGTACTGTTGCAAATCATCCCCAAGTCCTACAGCCTGGGTCAACCTACCGTCTCTACTCCATGTTTACTGAATTTACTGAATATTTGCACTAGTTCTGCTAGTTTAGAGTTGGAGTATTTTGCACAGTTAATTGAACAATTTTGCAAGCATTCGATCTCTGACAGAACACTATATTACGGCAGAGTAATTGTGTGATGTGTACTAGTGCATCCTTAATGTTTCGAGGATTTTGTTCAGTCGATAAGCAAGTCCACCTGTTTATTCTGCTAGGCATTTTGTACAAGGAGTTACTTCAAAGGTGAGGCCATGATCTGTGGTGTCTGCTGAAAGCGTTTCAGTCAAAAACTTGCTTAAGCAAGAGCAAATTTACGAGCAAAAAACTCACTCCATATGTCTACTGTCTAGCACTTTGTGCATGAAATCTGCAACTTATTTATTCTCTTGAACTTACGAAAATGGTTTTCCCATCACAGATTGCCATGGAAAGTAGCTGATCTGGCACTAGATCTGTTGATGACAGAGCACTGGGCAGCCACTATCCTGTGTCCTCCTCCCCTGTTAAATGATGATTTGGAAAGCAGCTGGCTTCCTGAAGAGCAGTAAAAGCCTTGGTGAGTAGTGGATCCTGCCAAATCAGAAGGATTTACCAACAAATTTCAGTACCATCACCTATCCATGATGAAATTGTTGTTTCACTTCACTGTACATAACCTTTATGCATTTTAGAAATACTCGAAGGCAGTATCTAGTAACATTCTCAGTTACTGAATCTATATCTATAGTACTTCATGGCAAAGATTAGTGCATTTCTAAAATAGCAAAGATTATGGCACAAAGATTAGTTACATCGCATCAAGAATGCCATGCCATCTTTGATTCTGTTTTTGATGGAGTACTAGGTAACCTTGTGAAGTGAATAATCAGCATGGGCAATAAATATCCACTACTACTCCCACATTATGTCTTTGATTCTGTTTTTGATTCAGTGTAAATTCTTGCTCAAAATCTCAAATCGAAATTTCATGGAGTATTCGACAGCAGTCTCTGATTGCTGAAAGCATCTATTGCCATATTATAATCTTTTACCACAAGTTTGTGACCAAGGAATAATACTGTCCTTCCCTGTGATGTCTTGTGTAAATAAAAAAATGAGTGTCCATATTTAGGAGCAGTAACTTTGTTAGGAAGAAAGCTAGCTCTAAACATAGTTACTCCATTTGATATGTGTTATTTTTATCCTAGAGTAGATTTTAAGGAGATCTTGTTTTTACCTCTGAACTTGTATGATATGTGAACCCCAAAAAATGTATCATCAGACAGGTGCAGGTTGATGCCCCTCCATTTGTCACATCACATACTAGACTAGGTGATCATTTTCTTTTTAAATGCTAGGAAAAGGGGAGGTGTTCACCATATTATAGAGAGCAGAAAGATTGATGGCTGGGGAAACCCAAGAAGTAAAAGGAACAACACTAAAAGCAAATAGACCATGCAAATAACCAAAATTAATTCAAATTAATTCAAATAAATCCAAATAACCCAAATTAATTCAAATAATCCAAATTATTTCAAATAATCCAAATTAATCCAAATAATTCAATTAATCCAAATAAACCAAATTAATTCAAATTAATCCAAATAATTCAATTAATCTAAATAACCCAGATAATTCAATTAAGCTAAATAACCCAAATTCTAATAAATTCCAATAAGGAGTTGATATACAAGGATTAGACAAGGCATACACAAGGACATGACATAAGGGCCTCTTTGTCCCCCCTTGACACAAGGTTACACAAGACATACACAAGGAGCACTTGGTATCAACAACTACCTGACTACATGATATAAGGGCCTCTTTGTCCCCTCTTGACTACATTCTTTTCCTTTCTCTGGCCACTTCTTCACTTACCTTCTCTTTCTTTTCCCTTCTGTTGCCACTTCTTCCCTTCCCTTTACATTTCTTTCTTTTCTCTTCTATAGCTAATTCTTTCCTTTCATTTTCTTTTCCTATTGCCATTTCTATTTCTTCTATAATGGCCCTGGTATCAACAACTACCTGACTGTTGCAATATACACTGATTATTTCCATGCCAGCATTCTGAAAGCGATCCTTGTGCAAGTGTGGCAACTTATATTGATTTCCTCCTTTGTCTTTCATAACTTCAAACATAACTGCTTCTAATGTGATAAAGATTCTGTGCAACTTGTGGGGATCATAGTTCTCGAATTCCTCTTCCACACCCTGTACCAGTTCTTGGATGTTTATAGGTGATCTGCAGTCGGTTAGAGATTGGAGAGAGTTATGGAAGCAGAGGTCCAAACAATTGAAGTCGGGGCTATTTAGGGGATGTTGTAGCAATCAGATGTCAAGATCATTTTGTTCCACAGCTTCTCGAAAAGCTACATCATTGGGAAGGACATGAGGCTTTGCGTTATCCCGTTGGATGAATATTGTTGGTCCCTCATCATCATCAGGCCACCTATCTTGAATTGCCAGGATAACCTTATTGATGAGTGATACGTCGATTTTGCATCATGCTTTTATATCAATATTTATTGCATTATGGGCTGTTATTACACATTATATCTCAATACTTATGGCTATTCTCTCTTATTTTACAAGGTTTACCATGAAGAGGGGGAATGCCGGCAGGTGGAATTCTGGCTGGAAAAGGAGCAAACATTAGAAACCTATTCTGCACTGCTCCGAAAATCCTGAAACTCCATGAAACTTATTTTTGGATTAATAAGAATTATTGAGCGGAAGAAACACCTCAGTGGGCCCACACCCCGGCCAGGAGGGTGGGGGTGCGCCCACCCCTATTGGGCGCACCCCCTGTCTCCTGGGGCCCCTAGTGGCCCTCCGGTGTCCATCTTCTACTATATGAAGGCTTTTACCCTGGAAAAAATTGTGGGCAAGCTTACGGGACAAAACTCCGCTGCCACGAGGCGAAACCTTGGCGGAACCAATCTAGAGCTCCGGCGGAGCTGTTCTGTCGGGGACACTTCCCTCCGGGAGGGGGAAATCATCACCATCGTCATCACCAATGATCCTCCCATCGGGAGAGGGTCAATCTCCATCAACATCTTCACCAGCACCATCTCCTCTAAAAACCCTAATTCATCTCTTGTATCCAATCTTTTATCCAAACCACAAATTGGTACCTGTGAGTTGCTAGTAGTTACGTTTGTTCTTGAGGACATGGGTGAAGTCTTGCTATTAGTAGTCATGTGAATTTGGTATTCGTTCGATATTTTGATGAGATGTATGTTGTCTTTCCTCTAGTGGTGTTATGTGAACGTCTACTACATGACACTTCACCATTATTTGGGCCTAGAGTAAGGCATTGGGAAGTAACAAGTAGATGATGGGTTGCTAGAGTGACAGAAGCTTAAACCCTAGTTTATGTGTTGCTTCGTAAGTGGCTGATTTGGATCCATATGTCTAATGTTGTGGTTAGGTTTACCTTAATACTTCTTTTGTAGTTACAGATGCTTGCAATAGGGGTTAATCACAAGTGGGATGCTTGTCCAAGTAAGGGCAGTACCCAAGCACCGGTCCACCCACATATCAAGTTATCAAAGTACCGAACGCGAATCATATGAGCGTGATGAAAACTAGCTTGACGATAACTCCGATCTTCACCCCGACCAGAAGAGCAAAGAGTTGCTCCTCAACCTACTGAACCTATTGAAAATATTTACTTTGAGATTCCTTCGGGTATGATAGAGAAACTGCTAGCTAATCCATTTGCAAGAGATGGAACAATGCATCCTGATTTACACCTTATCTTTGTGGATGAAGTTTGTGGATTATTTAAGCTTGCAGGTATTCCCGATGATGTTGTCAAAAGGAAGGTCTTCCCTTTATCTTTGAAGGGAGATGCATTTACATGGTATAGGCTATGTGATGATACGGGATCTTGGAATTATAAACGATTGAAGTTGGAATTTCACCAGAAGTTCTATCTTATGCATCTTGTTCATCGTGATCGTAATTACATTTATAATTTCTGGCCTCGCGAAGGAGAAAGCACCGCTCAAGCTTGGGGGAGGCTTAAGTCAATGTTATATTCATGCCCCAATCATGAGCTCTCCAGAGAAATGATTATTCAAAATTTTCATGCTCGTCTTTCTCTCAATGATCGCAACATGCTCGATACTTCCTGTGCTAGTTCTTATATGTTGAAGACTATTGAATTCAAATGGGACTTATTGGAAAGAATTATACGCAACTCTGAAGATTGGGGTTCAGACGATGGTAAGGAGTCAGGTATGACACCTAAGTTTGATTGTGTTAAATCTTTTATGGATACCGATGCTTTTCGTGGATTTAGCGCTAAATATGGACTCGACTCTGAGATAGTAGCTTCTTTCTGTGAATCTTTTGCTACTCACGTTGATCTCCCTAAGGAGAAGTGGTTTAAATATAATCCTCCCATTGAAGTAAAAGTAGTTGCACCTATTACAGTTGAAGAAAAGACTGTCACTTATAATGATCCTATTATTCCTACTACTTATGTTGAGAAACCCTCTTTTCCTGTTAGGATAAAGGATCATGCTAAAACTTCGACTGTTGTTCGTAAGAGTAATACTAGGACTTATACACCTCCTGAGCAAATCAAAGTTGAACCTAATATTGCTATGGTTAAAGATCTCTTGGATGATGATTTAGATGGGCATGTTATTTATTTCTGTGGTGAGACTGCTAAGATTGTCAGACCAGATACTAAGATACATAGACCTGTGGTAGGCATGCCTGTTATTTCTGTTAAAATAGGAGATCATTGTTATCATGGCTTATGTGATATGGGTGCTAGTGCTAGTGCAATACCCTATGATTTATATAAAGAAATTATGCATGATATTGCCCCCGCTAAAATAGAAGATATTGATGTTACCATTAAGCTTGCTAATAGGGACACTATTAAACCAGTTGGAATTGTTAGAGATGTCGAAGTCTTGTGTGGGAAGGTCAAATATCCTGCTGATTTTCTTGTTCTTGGTTCCCCATAAGATGATTTTTGTCCCATTATTTTTGGTAGACCCTTCTTGAATATTGTTAATGCTAATATTGACTGTGAAAAGGATACTAACATAATTGGCTTAGAGGGTATGTCTCATGAGTTTAATTTGCTAAATTTCGTAGACAACCCCGTGATAAAGAATTGCCTAGTAAGGATGAGATTATTGGTCTTGCTTCTATTGTCGTGCCTCCTACTGATTTGTTAGAACAATATTTGCTAGACCATGAAAATGATATGTTTATGAAAGAAAGAAGGGAAATAGATGAAGTGTTCCTTAAACAGGAACATATGCTGAAAGACAACCTTCCCGTTGAAATTCTTGGGGATCCCCATCCACCCAAGGGTGATCCCGTGTTTGAACTCAAACCATTACCTGATAATCTTAAGTATGCTTATCTTGATGAAAATAAAATATATCCTGTTATTATTAGTGCTAACCTTTCAGAAGAAGAAGAAGAAAGATTATTGAAAACTCTGAAGAAGCACCGTGCTGCTATCGGATATACTCTAGATGATCTTAAGGGCATTGGTCCCATGTTATGCCAACACAAAATTAATTTGGAGGACAATGCCGAACTAGTTAGAGATCCTCAACAAAGATTGAATCGTAAGATGAAAGAAGTGGTAAGAAAGGAGATACTTAAGCTCCTTGAGGCAGGTATAATTTATCCCGTTGCTGATAGTGATTGGGTAAGCCCTGTCCATTGTGTTCCTAAAAAGGGAGTTATTACTGTCGTTCCTAATGATAAAGATGAATTTATCCCGCAAAGAATTATTACAGGTTATAGGATGGTAATTGATTTCCGTAAATTAAATAAAGCTACTAAGAAAGATCATTAGCCTTTACCTTTTATCGATCAAATGCTAGAAAGACTATCCAAACACACACTTTTTTGCTTTCTAGATGGTTATTCTGGTTTCTCTCAAATACCTATGTCAGCAAAGGATCAATCAAAAACTACTTTTACTTGCCCTTTCGGTACTTTTTCTTATAGACGTATGCCCTTTGGTTTATGTAATGCACCTGCTACCTTTCAAAGATGCATAATGGCTATATTCTCTGACTTTTGTGAAAAGATTTGTGAGGTATTCATGGATGATTTCTCCGTTTATGGATCCTCTTTTGATGGTTGCTTGAGCAACCTTGATCAAGTTTTTTAGACATGTGAAGACACTAGCCTCGTGTTGAATTGGGAAAAGTGTCACTTTATGGTTAATGAAGGCATTGTCTTGGGGCATAAGATTTCTGAGAGAGGTATTGAAGTTGAGAAAGCTAAAGTTGATGCTATTGAAAAGATGCCATGTCCCAAGGACATAAAAGGTATAAGAAGTTTCCTTGGTCATGCCGGTTTTTATAAGAGGTTCATTAAGGACTTTTCTAAAATCTCTAGGCCTCTGACTAATTTATTGCAAAAAGATATTCATTTTGTCTTTGATGATGATTGTGTGGAAGCATTTGAAATACTTAAGAAAGCTTTGATCACTACACCTATTGTTCAGCCACCTGATTGGAATTTACCTTTTGAAATTCTGTGTGATGCTAGTGATTATGTTGTAGGTGTTGTTCTAGGGCAAAGAGTTGATAAGGAATTGAATGTTATCCAGTATGCTAGTAAGACTCTTGATACCGCCCAGAGAAATCATGCTACTACTGAAAAATAATTCTTAGCAGTTGTGTTTGCATGTGATAAGTTTAGACTTATATTGTTGATTCCAAAGTTACTATTCACACTGATCATGCTGCTATTATATATCTTATGGAAAAGAAAGATGCTAAGTCTAGACTCGTTAGATGGGTTCTCTTTCTCCAAGAATTTGATTTGCATATTATTGATAGAAAGGGAGCTGAGAACCCCGTTGCAGACAACTTGTCTAGGTTAGAGAATGTTCTTGATGACCCACTGCCTATTGATGAGAGCCTTCCTGATGAACAATTAGCGGTCGTTAATGCTTCTCGTACTGCTCCTTGGTATGCTGATTATGCTAATTACATTGTTGCTAAATGTATACCACCTAGTTTCACATACCAGCAAAAGAAAAAGTTCTTTTACGATTTAAGACATTACTTCTGGGATGACCCACACCTTTATAAGGAAGGAGTAGATGGTGTTATTAGACGTTGTGTACCTGAGCATGAATAGGAACAGATCCTACGCAAGTGTCACTCTGAATCATATGGAGGACACCACGCTGGAGATAGAACTGCACACAAGGTATTGCAATCCGGTTTTATTGGCCTACTCTCTTCAAAGATGCTCGTAAGTTTGTCTTATCTTGTGATGAATGTCAAAGAATTGGTAATATTAGTAGACATCAAGAAATGCCTATGAATTATTCTCTTGTTATTGAACCATTTGATGTTTGGGGCTTTGATTATATGGGACCTTTCCCTGCCTCTAATGGTTACACACATATTTTAGTTGTTGTTGATTACATTACTAAGTTGGTAGAAGCTATTCCAACTAGTAGTGCTGATCATAACACTTCTATTAAAATGCTGAAAGAAGTTATTTTTCCGAGGTTTGGAGTCCCTAGATATCTTATGACTGATGGTGGTTCACATTTTATTCATGGTGCTTTCTTTAAGATGCTTGCTAAGTATGATGTTAATCATAGAATTGCATCTCCTTATCATCCGCAGTCTAGTGGTCAAGTAAAGTTGAGCAATAGAGAGCTCAAATTAATTTTGCAAAAGACTGTCAATATATCTAGAAAGAATTGGTCCAAAAAACTTGATGATGCATTATGGGCCTATAGAACTGCATACAAAAATCCTATGGGCATGTCTCCATATAAGATGGTTTATGGAAAAGCTTGTCATTTACCTCTAGAACTTGAACATAAAGCATATTGGGCTATTAAAGAGCTCAACTATGACTTCAAACTTGCCGGTGAGAAGAGGTTGTTTGATATTAGCTCACTTGATGAATGGAGAACCCAAGCCTATGAGAATGCCAAGCTATTCAAAGAAAAAGTCAAACGCTGGCATGACAAAAGGATACAAAAGCGTGAGTTTAACGTAGGTGATTATGTGTTATTATTCAACTCTCGTTTAAGATTTTTTGGAGGAAAACTTCTCTCTAAATGGGAAGGTCCTTACGTTATCGAGGAGGTCTATCGTTTTGGTGCCATAAAATCAACAACTTCAAAGGCACAAGTCCGAGGGTGGTGAACGGTCAAAGAATTAAACATTATATCTCAGGTAATCCTATCAATGTTGAAACTAATATTATTGAAACCGTAACCCCGGAGGAATACATAAGGGACACTTTCCAGAACGTTCCAAACTACGAAAAGGAATAGGTATGTGGTATGGTAAGTAAACCGACTCCAAAACAATTCTAATGGCAATTTTTATCAGTTTTTGAATATTTAAGAATTTTAGGAAGAAAGAAGTAGTCCGGGAAGGACACGAGGCCTCCACGAGGGCGGAGGGCGCGCCCCCTTGTCTTGTGGCCACCTCGTGTGCTTCCCGGACTCCGTTTTCTTGCACGTTACATATTTTGGTTGGTAAAATTCATTATATAAACTCCCGAAGGTTTTGACCATCGTATCACGCAAATATCCTCTATTTTCGTTTCGAGCTGTTTTCTGTCACAGATCTAGAGCATCATGGCATCTCTAAGCGCTCCCAAGGACAAGTTTTTTGAGAGGGTTATCAACCCCTATCTCGCGGAGGTGCTGCAACACCCTCAAACCATTAAGATGCGTGAGGGGGTGCTGCACATCCGCGATGTGGAGGGACCAAGGCGTACCGGAAGCGTGGAGACAAAGCTCGAAGCCATGGAGCAGCAAGTCTTCAAATGCCAAGGGATGGTGGATCGTGGACTCAACGCCAACCAGATGATGATCACGGAGTTCACCAACAACCACAAGCTAGATGCCAAAGTCATTGGGGAAACCATCTTCAAGCTTCAAGAGAAAATCGAGCACCTCCAAGCCCAGATCTATGACCTGCAAAACCAGAACTATGAGTATGAATATAGATTCAAGAGGATGAATTTGGCTGCAAGTTTAAGGATCTCGGAGACTCGATCATCCTTCTATGATGGTGAGCCTATGCCTTGGAAGATGGACGACAAGCCTACATCATCAACAACTCCTACTTCACCACCTCTAAATACATAATTACATGTGTATGGGCACTCCCCTTGGCAACTGCCAAGCTTGGGGGAGGTGCCCCAGTATCGTATCACCATCACACTCTTATCTTTACCATTTTATTTAGTTTGATCCTTTTAGTAGTATATTGATCTAGTAGATTGAAGTTTTGATATCAAGTAGTTTTGAGTTTTGCTTTGTGATATCTTTATGTAATCGAGTCTGTGAGCTATCTATAATAAAGATTAGTGTTGAGTCAAGGGCTTTCCTATGTTGCTATGATCTTGAGAAAGTAGAAAGAATAAAAGAGTTCATATTGATCTTATGGATAGTAATGACTTCACACATAGAAAGTATGAGGCATAAAGGTTGTTGAGAGTTGATAAACATTGTTTTGGTAATTGTTGCAATTAATAGGAAGTAATAAGGAAAGAGAGGTTTCACATACAAATATATTATCCTGGACATCTTTTATGATTGTGAAGCACTCATTAAGTATGACATGCTAAAAGAGTTGATGTTGGACAAGGAAGACAACGTAATGGTTTATGTTTTCTCACATCTCAGTTAAAGTATATTGTCATTGACCTTCGAGACATGTTGAGATTGCCTTTCCCCCTCATGCTAGCCAAATTCCTTGCACCAAGTAGAGATACTACTTGTGCTTAAAAATATCCTTAAACCCAGTTTTGCCATGAGAGTCCACCATACCTACCTATGGATTGAGTAAGATCCTTCAAGTAAGTTTTCATGTTGCAGCAAATAAAAATTGCTATCTAAATATGTATGACTTATTAGTGCAGAGAAAATAAGCTTTATACGATCTTGTTGTGGAAGCAATAAAAGCGACAGACTGCATAATAAAGGTTCACATAAAAGTGGCAATATAAAGTGACGTTCTTTTGCATTAAGACTTCATGCATCCAACCCTAAACGCACATGACAACCTCTGCTTCCCTCTACGAAGGGCCTATCTTTTACTTTATGTTTTTACTTTGTGCTTGAGTCAAGGTGATTTCCACCTTTCTCTTTTTCGTTTTATCCTTTGGCAAGCTCCTCGTGTTTGAAAGATCATGATACATATATCCAATTGGGTGTAAGTTAGCATGGACTATTATTATTGACATCACCTAAAGGTGAATACATTGGTAGGCAACACAATAAGCCCCTATCTTTCTCAGTGTCTGGCTGAAACTCCATAACCAAAAGTATTGCGTGAGTGTTAGCAATTGTAGAAGACTACATGATAGTTGAGTATGTGGACTTGCTGAAAAGCTCTATTCTTGACTCTTTCTGATGTTATGATAAATTGCAATTTCTTTAATGACTGAGACTATACTTTGCTAGCTCCCAATGAAGTTTCTGAACCATGCTTGACATTGTGAATTGATCGTTACTTGAGCATAAGAATTCATATGATAAAATCTATATGTGTTGCTATTATAAGAATGATCATGATGCCCTCATGTCCGTATTTTATTTTTATCGACACCTCTATCTCTAAACATGTGGACATATTTTTCGATTTCGGCTTCCCCTTGAGGACAAGTGAGGTCTAAGCTTGGGGGAGTTGATACGTCCATTTTGCATCATGCTTTTATATTAATATTTATTGCATTATGGGCTGTTATTACACATTATATCTCAATACTTATGGATATTCTCTCTTATTTTACAAGGTTTACCATGAAGAGGGGGAATGCCGGCAGCTGGAATTCTGGCCGGAAAAGGAGCAAACATTGGAAACTTATTCTGCACTGCTCCAAAAATCCTGAAACTCCACGAAACTTATTTTTGGAATTAATAAGAATTATTGAGCAGAAGAAACACCTCAGGGGGCCCACACCATGGCTAGGAGGGTGGGGGGTGCGCCCACCCCTACTGGGCGCGCCCCCTGTCTCCTGGGCCTCCTGGTGGCCCTCCGGTTTCCATCTTCTGCTATATGAAGGCTTTTACCCTGGAAAAAATCATGGGCAAGCTTACGGGACGAAACTCCGCCGCCACGAGGCGGAACCTTGGCGGAACCAATCTAGAGCCCTGGCGGAGCTGTTCTGCCGTGGACACTTCCCTCCGGGAGGGGGAAATCATCACCATCGTCATCACCAAGGATCCTCCCATCGGGAGAGGGTCAATCTCCATCAACATCTTCACCAGCACCATCTCCTCTCAAAACCCTAGCTCATCTCTTGTATGCAATCTTGTATCCAAACCACAAATTAGTACCTGTGGGTTGCTAGTAGTGTTGATTACTCCTTGTAGTTGATGCTAATTGGTTTACTTGGTGGAAGATCATATGTTTAGATCCTTAATGCATATTATTACTCCTCTGATTATGAACATTAATATGATTTGTGAGCAGTTATGTTTGTTCCTGAGGACATGGGTGAAGTCTTGCTATTAGTAGTTATGTGAATTTGGTATTCGTTCGATATTTTGATGAGATGTATGTTGTCTTTCCTCTAGTGGTGTTATGTGAACGTCGACTACATGACACTTCACCATTATTTGGGGCTAGAGGAAGGCATTGGGAATTAATAAGTAGATGATGGGTTGCTAGAGTGACAGGAGCTTAAACCCTAGTTTATGTGTTGCTTCGTAAGGGGCTGGTTTGGATCCATATGTCTAATGATGTGGTTAGGTTTACCTTAATACTTCTTTTGTAGTTGCGGATGCTTGCAATAGGGGTTAATCATAAGTGGGATGCTTGTCCAAGTAAGGGCAGTACCCAAGCACCGGTCCACCCACATATCAAATTATCAAAGTACCGAACCCGAATCATATGAGCGTGATGAAAACTAGCTTGACGATAATTCCCATGTGTCCTCGGGAGCTCTTTTCTCATTATAAGAAATTGCCCAGGCTTATCCTTTGCTACAGAAAGGATTGGGCCACCTTGCAACACTTTATTTACTTTATTTACTTGTTACTCGCTACAATTTATCTTATCACAAAACTATTTGTTACCTAAAATTTCAGTGCTTGTAGAGAAAACCTTACTGAAAACCGCTTATCATTTCCTTCTGCTCCTCGTTGGGTTCGACACTCTTACTTATCGAAAGGACTATGATAGATCCCCTACACTTGTGGGTCATCAATGGGATAATCTCTGCACACAGGCCTGGTTAGTTTCACTGATGTCAACACTTTTGTTCCCTTTGCTCTGTTCTGACTTGTCCGCATCGCCTCAGTTTCTTTGATGAATGCCGAAATGCCGATTTTCCCATCGAATGTTAGGTCCCCCTCATTGTTATATCGTGGCCTGGCCACAACAATGAGGAACATTACCTTCCCAATGTTTTTAGTGTTTGACACCGTGCGCTTGGGTTTAGGTTCTTTTGGAAGTATATAATAACTATTCTTCACTCTCGTCATGTCAAACCACTTTTCATATCTATGTGAACCATATTGGTCATTGGTTTGAACATAGCTCAAGAAGTTGATATCGATTTGTCATCGAGCATGGACATGAAAATTTTCAATCTCGCAAGCTTGTTCTCTGGCTTGAGGTGAGGCTTCACAGTGCTTGTGATGCGGTTGAGCTCATTCAACTGGAACCTCTTATGTAGGGTCGATCGGGCCACACCTAGAGACCGTGCCAGAGATCGAATTGTCCTTCTTTTATTCAGTGGGATTGTTGAGGCCCTCGCTAGATCCAACTCCTTTCTCTTTCGGCCAACTCTTCCTGGCTTCTTGCTTGAGACATCTACTTCTTTGCCCTCGAAAATCTGATTTTTGGCGTCTTCTCAGATTCTTTCAACAGATCGTACACTTATTTTCAACAGGGTTGAGACTAGCAGCTTGTTGTCTGGTTGAATAGATCCATCTCTTAGCTCGATTACTAGCAAGGCGAAGAAAACACCATGCCTCTCCTTATCTGACAATTCTCATCTTTTTTGTTTACATGCCTCATCTTCTTGATCTTCTTCTTCTCCTTGAGCTTGTTCTTCTTCTTGAAGTATCCAATTCATAACTTCGTCCTCTTCATCTTCATCTTCTTGAGGCATCCAATTCATAGCTTCATCTTCTCCTCTTGAGGCATCATGTTCAAATCCATAGCTCCATCCTCTCCCTCTTGAGCTTCTTCCCCTTTAAGGACCCAATTCAAATCAATATCTTCATCCTCTTCCTCTTGAGGCATCAAGTTCAAATCAATAGCTCCATGTTCTTCCTCTTGAGGTATCAAGTTCAAATCCATAGTTATGTGCTCCTGCCATCAATGAAAAAAGATGAGTACACCATGGTACCATAACAAGAATATACACACACAAAAGAGTATTCTAAGATCAACAACATCATTTTTCTTTAGATTTGGAGTCTATTTTGCTTATACAAGAACCAATATATTTATTGTAGATGTCCATATTTATTTCTCTAAACATGGCCACACTTAAAGAAGTTTGACTTAGGACAAAGCTAGAGTTCAAATAATTTGGATCAGAGGGAGTAGGTACCAGTCATAAAAATGGTAAAATGGATTAAAAATACGGAATAGGATAAATTGATATGAGCCAGCTTAACCTTGAATATGTTTGGTGTCGTTGAAAATGCATTTTTAGATAAACACAACTAACTAAATTTAGCTGTCAAATCATCACACACACACACACACACACACAGAGAGAGAATTTACTGAATCATGCATGAAATTACCAAAACTGAAATTACTGTCAATACTTGTTAATTGCATGATACAATTAACTGAATTTACTAAATTAGTTTACTGAAGTTTGCACAGTTATCAAAACTGAAATATTCAGTTAACTGAAATTACCAAAAATTTCTGTAACTGAACAGTTTGCTCTAACTGAATTCAAATGAGGTTATATGTGTATTCTAGTTTGCCTTGAACTCTCTAACTGAACAATTTACTGTATTTGTTTTCTATTTTGCCTTCTCCATCTAAAATGAGATCATATTTCAAATTCAAGTAATAACAACAGACAACACAAAAACAGAAGCATTAACTGATGTCTACTACACAACCTTCTTCTTGTAGATGTTGGTGGGCCTCCAAGAGCAGAGGTTTGTAGGACAGTAGCAAATTTCCATCAAGTGGATGACCTAAGGTTTATCAATCCGTGGGAGGCGTAGGATGAAGATGGTCTCTCTCAAACAACCCTGCAACCAAATAACAAAGAGTCTCTTGTGTCCCCCAACACAACCAATACAATGGTAAATTGTATAGGTGCACTAGTTCGGCGAAGAGATGGTGATACAAGTGCAATATGTATGGTAGATATAGGTTTTTGTAATCTGAAATTATAAAAACAGCAAGGTAACTAGTGATAAAAGTGAGCACAAACGGTATTGTAATGCTAGGAAACAAGGCCTAAGGTTCATATTTTCACTACTGCAAGTTCTCTCAACAATAATAACATAACTGGATCATATAACTATCCCTTAACATGCAACAAAGAGTCACTCCAAAGTCACTAATAGCAGAGAACAAACGAAGAGATTATTGTAGGGTACGAAACCACCTCAAAGTTATCCTTTCTGATCGATCTATTCAAGAGTCCGTAGTAAAATAACACGAAGCTATTCTTTCCATTCGATCTATCATAGAGTTCATACGAGAATAACACCTTAAGACACAAATCAACCAAAACCCTAATGTCACCTAGATACTCCAATGTCACCTCAAGTATCCATGGGCATGATTATACGATAAGCATCACACAATCTCAGATTCATCTATTCAACCAACACAAAGTACTTCAAAGAGTGCCCCAAAGTTTATACCGAAGAGTCAAGACGAAAACATGTGCCAACCCCTATGCATAAGTTTACAAGGTCACTGAACCCGCAAGTTGGTCACCAAAACATACATCAAGTAGATCACGTGAATATCCCATAGTCACCATAGATAAGCACATGCAAGACATACATCAAGTGTTCTCAAATCCTTAAAGACTCAATCCGATAAGATAACTTCAAAGGGAAAACTCAATCCATTACAAGAGAGTAGAGGGGGAGAAACATCATAAGATCCAACTATAATAGCAAAGCTCACGATACATCAAGATCGTGCCAAATCAAGAACACAAGAGAGAGAGAGAGAGAGAGAGAGAGAGAGATCAAAAACATAGCTACTGGTATATACCCTCAGCCCCGAGGGTGAACTACTCCCTCCACGTCATGGAGAGCGTCGGGATGATGAAGATGGCCACCGGTGATGAATTCCCCCTCCGGAAGGGTGTTGAAACGGGCTCCCGAGAGGTTTTTGGTGGTTACAGAGGCTTGCGGCGGCGGAACTCCCGATCTAGGTTTCTTTCTGGAGGTTTCCGTATTTATAGGAATTTTTCGCGTCGGTTTCACGTCAGGGGGGTCTCCAGGCTGTCCACGAGGCAGGGGGGCGCAGTCAGGGGGTGGGGGCGCCCTCCACCCTCGTGGGCAGCCCGGGACTCTTTTGGCCCAACTCTTTCACTCCAGGGGTTTCTTTTGGTCCAAAAATCATCAAAAATTGGCACGTCAATTGGACTCCGTTTGGTATTTCTTTTCTGTAAAACTCAAAAACAAGGAGAAAACACAAACTGGCACTGGGCTCTAGGTTAATAGGTTAGTCCCAAAAATCATATAAAATAGAATATAAATGCATATAAAACATCCGAGATGGATAATATAATAGCATGGAACAATCAAAAATTATAGATACGTTGGAGATGTATCAAGCATCCCCAAGCTTAATTCCTGCTCGTCCTCGAGTAGGTAAATGATAAAAACAGAATTTTTGATGTGGAATGCTACCGAGCATATTTGTCAATGTAATTTTCTTTATTGTGGCATGAATGTTCAGATCCAAAAGATTCAAGATAAAAGTTTAATATTGACATAAAAATAGTAATACTTCAAGCATACTAACAAGTAATCATGTCTTATCAAAATAGCATAGCCAAAGAAAGCTTATCCCTACAAAATCATCTAGTTAGGCTATGCTTCATTTTCATCACACAAAATACTCCCATCATGCACAACCCCGGTTTCAGCCAAGCAATTTATTCATACTTTTTAACGTGCTTCAGCTTTTTAACTCTCACGCAATACATGAGCGTAAGCCATGGATATAGCACTATGGGTGGAATAGAATATGATGATGGAGGTTGTGTGGAGAAGACAAAAAAGGAGAAAGTCTCACATTAACGAGGCTAATCAACGGGCTATGGAGATGCCCATCACTTGATGTCAACATGAGGAGTAGGGATTGCCATGCAACGGATGCACTAGAGCTATAAATGTATGAAAGATCAACAAAAGAAACTAAGTGGGTGTGCATCCAACTTGCTTGCTCACGAAGACCTAGGGCATTTTGAGGAAGCCCGTCATTGGAATATACAAGTCAAGTTCTGTAATGAAAAATTCCCACTAATATATGAAAGTGACAACATAGGAGACTCTCTATCATGAAGATCATGGTGCTACTTTGAAGCACAAGTGTGGAAAAAGGATAGTAACATTGTCCTTTCTTTCTTTTTCTCTCATTTTTTATTATTTTTTTATTTTGGTGGGCTTCCTTGGCCTCTTTTTTTTCATTTGGGCTTCTTTGGCCTCTTTTGTTTTTCATAAAGTCCGGAGTCTCATCCCGACTTGTGGGGGAATCATAGTCTCCATCATCCTTTCCTCACTTGGGACAATGCTCTAATATGGAAATCATCACACTTTAATTTATTTACAACTCAAGAATTACAACTCGATACTTAGAACAAAATATGACTCTATGTGAATGCCTCCGGCGGTGTACCGGGATATGCAATGAATCAAGAGCGACATGTGTCGGAGTTCGGGTTCCGGCAGACCCTTAAGGTTCAAACTCTGGGGTGCGTGCGGAGATCACTCCCTCTACCAACTCACGTCTCGTCGCCTCGCAAAGGATCTAAACTACACGAAGAACAACACAAGGGACATGAGGTTTATACTAGTTCGGGCCACCATGGTGGTGTAATACCCTACTCTAGTTTGTGGTGTGGTGGATTGCCTCAGGGGCTGATGATGAACAATACAAAGGAAGAACTGCCTCGCGAGGGGAGGAGTTCTCATGGAGGTGATGCCTCTTGGGAAGGATTGAATCTGGATCCGATCAGATTAGGCCTCCCCTATACTATGGTGGCTAGCCCTATTTATAGAGCGAGGCCCTGGTCCTCTTCCCAAATATTGAGCAGGAAGGGCGCCAACAATTGGCCATTTTGAAGGGGAACATCTAGTACACTTATCCTGACTAAAGTTGGTCCTCGCCTGCCAAAGGCTCTGGCGATGACGCCGGCTTGGGCTCCATGATGACCTCCATTCTGCTGGTCTTGGTCTTGTTGCACCGAAATGGTTGCCTTTGCTTGGTACTCTTGCCTGCACTTGCCCCCTTTGCACCAAAGAGGAAACAAGGACTCTGCGCAGGCCGGCGCCCGCCTGGCTTCGGTCGTCATGGCTTGCGTCACGAGCACCTCATGAGGTGTCCCGCCTTGATCTCTCCGCCTCCTCGCGAGCCATCCTGACGAGGCTGCACCTGAGAAAGCTTCCTGTCGTCTTCCCCACGAGGTTTGGCCCCTCGCGAGGGTCTTGAGCTTGTGTTGATGAAGATGGGTCGTACTGGGCCACTCCTTGAGCCACGCCGCAGGCCGCAGGCAGGCAAGTCTGGGTACCCCCGTTCCCAGAACACCGACAGTAGGCCCCGGGCCCAAGGCGTGCCCGAACTTGGCTTAGCAGAGAAGCAAAGGGGCAAGTGTGAAGCGCAGCGGGCCCCAACAGCCTGCGGCTTTGGGCGTCGCGTGGCGGTCGATTGGACGTGGGCGTCCCCGCTTCCCCATGACGCCTCGGTAACTGCACGACTTGACAAGTCCCTGCATGCAAAACGGGTCATGATTACCTATGATCATGGAGGCCGATGGTTGGCCTCCTCCGGCTATATGTATGGAACGGCGCGAGCCCTTCCAGTCCATCCTTTCCTGCTACTCTCCTTCTTCTTCTTCCTCGCCCTTGCTCCACCTTACCCCAATGGCGCCAATCTGCCAGTTTTCTGCAGAAGAGAAGGGTAAGGCCCCCCGAGAGGGTCCTGTTCCGCTTCCGCCGAAGAAACGGCCCGTCCCCTGCCGTGGAGAAGGGGGTGCTTGGCAGGAGGTGTCGAGGCCATGGTTCGAGCGGCCTCCGCCTGGATTCCCATTGCCCTTCTACACCCGGATCGAGTGCCCTAAAGACGCGAGCGCCAAGCGACATCACCAGAGGCGCCGTCGTCGCCGGCGGATTATGGCGGTGCGCATCATTCCTCTTGGAGTTCACGCCGAGGGCTCCTCTCGCGAGCTTGTGCTTCACGCCGCCATGCCTCCTCGATCTTGGATTCGCCTTCCTCCCTCCTTCGCCTTCGAGATCCCGCCAAGGGGGCCTCTTGAGCTCTGGCTGCAGCACACCGACTGCAGTACCCCTGCGACCGAAGCAGAGGTTGAGGTCGTCGCTCCGGGCAAGGTCTTCATGTCCCGGGGCTGGGGCAAGATCGCTCGGGTCTGCCGATTGGAGGGGGCCCTCGTGATCCACCTGGATTACGGTGGCGCCTCCCTGATGCTCTTCAAGGTCTTCGACAAAGATGGACGCCGGCTGGAGTGCTACCCCAGAGGCAGCGGCCGAAGCTCTAGAGCAGCGAGGACCAGGCCTGCCGCCCACCCTTCCAGCAGCTCCTCTGGTGGCAGCGGGCGTACCGGAGGGTCCAGCGACTCTTTCGGACTCTTCCTGACCCCGGCGACGAGCGACGACAGCTACGATCCTCCGAGCTCGCGTCATGCCCGAAGCAGGGCCGGTGCGCCCGGCGGTCGACGCGGCTGATCTGGATGAGGTTGGAGCTGGCCTTGCGCGGCCCACTATTGATGATGGCGTCTACCGTCATGGTCCCTGTAGTTAGGAATCCTTAGGATTCGCATCTTTTGTCCCTGCGAGGAGCCAAGAACACACCCCGTGGGGGCTTGTAAGGTGCCTGTAGTTCCTTTTGTTAACATGATCCTTATCATGAAGCAGTGTGAGATGCTCGTCCCGTCTTAGCTTAGTTCCTCCTTTCGAACCTCGCGAGGACTCGATGCTCTGCGCCGACAGGTCTCGGTCCCAAGGCAAGCTTCAGTCGTCGCTGGTATGCCAGATCATGATGTCGTGGTCAAGGCCAGGAGGTGAGTGGCTCGAGGTCCAGTAAGAGCCCCTGAGTCGCGATGCTTAGGAGGTCCCCTTTAGCGCTCAAGCAGCCATCGTTCGGTGAGAAAGGAGTGCAACGTTGCCAACACAGAGCTGCATTAGGTGCAAGGTCGGTGTTGCAATAGCTAGTAGCTTTGGAGGATGACTTATCTCGAGAGTCTGAAGCCTCTGCTTGGCGCGGCGCCAGCTCCGTGTGTCGGCAGCTGAGGAGTTGCCGGGCGAGGTCCTCGCGAGCCTCTTCCTCCTTTCCCTTACTCCCCTTCACGCTCTATGTCCTCGGGTCCCGGCCCTCGAGCGAGCTCAGCCGTCATTGGTATGCCAGGTCGCGATGCCATGGACAAGGCCAGGAGGTGAGGGCTGGAGAGCCGGTAAGAGCCCGTGAGTCGCGATGCTCAAGCGCCCCCCCTTTAACGTGCAAGAGGTTCGCGCGGTCGAGCAGGAAGGAGACACCGCGAAGGCCTCTCCCGACGTTGCTCCTTAAAGATATCCTACGAGCTCATCACAAGGAAAACGAGTGTTGACATTACAATTGCCAGCCATCTACTGGTTGCTCTTGGAGGGGTGACGAGGGCACTGAGGGCCTGGTGAGGTGGTGCCTTGCGGGGTTGCCGCGGCCAGGGCTCGGCCACTTAGGTTTGTCGATGTTGCAGGGACGGACGTGTGCACAAGCGTCGTGCTGTTAGGGAGCAGCTCCATAAGTTGGTGTCAATCGAGCGGGCGATTAAGTCAAGCACGTTAAGCATGAAGGAGCAAACCCATTTAGATAGATGTAGAAAAGGCAAACGCCGCTGGGTCAGGCCCGAGCAGCTTGGGGATAATGCAGCCCGAGGGGCGCCCCCAAAAAAGTAACCTAAAGACATGAACAAAAGGGATACATGCCGCAGGGACGGACCCACGCGGCCTGGGAATGATGCAGCCCTGGGGGCGCTTCCAGCTGAAAATGAAACTCGAAGGATGTCACCTGATGATGTTGGAGATGAAGGGATGCTGAAGTAGCGGATGACTCGCGCTGCGGAAACTGATCCTCACGAGCCCCCAGGCCCAGGAGCCTCGGGAGGCTCCGGAGGCGCTGGCGGCTCCTTGAGGACCTTCTCCATCTCCGCCAAGAATGCGGAATGCCTGACCTCCTGAGCCTCCAGAATGCTCCTCATGAGGCGCTGACGCGCAGCAGCCGCGTTCGGCAGGTCGAAATGCATGCGAACATAGCTATGGGGTGGACCTTCGCAGCGTCCCACGTGTGAGGGCCAGAAGCGCTCCTGAGAGGCGGCTCGGTTGAGCCCTGATACGTCAATGCAAATGCATAGCCTACCATCCTCGGCTGGATGGGGAGCTACGGCGGGTAAGCGGTGGCTGCCGCTCATGACTCTTGACTCCTGCAGCTCCTGAATGATCTCACTAATGAACTTCCGAGGGTTTGGCCCTCCTTGCCTTGCTCCTTTCTGAGGGAAACGTGCTTTGAAGCACGCCTCCAAGTGGTGCCCGAGCGCCTCCCTCGTGATCTTGGCAAAGTCGATGGCCCTCTAGGAGAGAGCCCCCGAGCCTTGCTCGAGGAGGGCGCCGGGCGCGCATTCCTATGCGACAGAAGGAGGTGGCCCTTGAACGGGCGCGGATCCTGAGGGGCCTGCCTCCTGAGGGTTCGGACCAGGCGATGTCTTCTTCTTCTTAGGGACTGTCTCAGGAAATCTTCCGCTCCTGTGCTCTGGGTCTTCGATTTCCGCGGCTTGGAAGGCTCGCTCAAGGGAACAGACCGCATCCTTCTCCTTACAAGGCACTGTGATGACTCCACCGCTTCCTGGTATCTTGAGGACATTGTAGCCGTGATGAGTGACTGCCATGAACTTGGCCAGGGCTGGGTACCCAAGGATGGCATTGTATGGCAGGCGAATGTGGGCGACGTCGAAGTCAATGAGCTCGGTGCGGTAGTTGTCGTGCTGCCCAAAGGTGACAGGAAGTCGGACTTGCCCTACCGGAACAGTGGAACCATCAGTGACTCCTGAGAAAGGCTTGGTTGGCTGAAGCTGATTGTATGGCACTTGGAGATTGTTGAACGTCTCGACGGACAGGACGTTGAGTCCTGCTCCGCCATCGATGAGGGTCCTAGTGACTTGCACATTGCTGATGATTGGGGAACAAAGCATTGGGAGGACTCCGACCGTGGCTGCGCACTTGAGCTGATCCGCTCAGCTGAACGTGATGGCGCATGCTGACCACCTGAGAGGGCGCGTGGCCTCAAGCTTGGGAGGACTGCATTCACCTCGCGAGCAAACTGTTTGAAGATGCGCTGAGAGGCTGGGACCTGAGCGCCGCCCAAGATGCAAGCGACTGTGCACGGCACCTGGAAGCCCCCAGCCCCTTCGTCCTGATGATGGTCTTCATTCCTCCTCGGCTGAGGTGGCAGAGGAGGGAGGCCTGCGTTGCCTTGTGGGCGATCCTCATGGGGCTGATCCCTCCAACCTCCCTTGTGAGGCTGGTCCTGCCAGCGGTCCTCACGAGGTCGGTCACGCCACCCTTGGCGAGGGCCACGGTCTTCCCATCGTCCTCCACCTCTTCCTCCTCCTCGGCCATAGCCCCGGTCGTTGCGCTCAGGGCGTCGGTCGACACGCACATCTCGCACAGCCCTGAGCTCTTGGCATTCGTTGGTGTTGTGGGTGTGGAGGTCGTGGTACATGCAGTACCATCTGCCCTTGGATGACTCAGGCTGATCCCTGCCTCGCTTGGTGTCTGGCTCTGCTGCAAGCACAGCAGCCCCCTTGCGCTTGACGTCCTTGACCTTGGGCTTCTTCTCTTCTAGATTGGCAGCCGGAAGCTCGAGGAGGGAAAGGCGCCCTTCCTCAGCCCTGGCGCACTTGGTCGCCAAGTTGAACAGCTCCAGGGATGTGCACAGGTCTTCATGGATTGCTAGCTCCTCTTTCATCTTGATGTCACGCACGCCGTTGGAGAAGGCTGAGATGATGGCCTCCTCAGTCACCCTGGGATCTTGAGGCGAGCGTTGTTGAAGCATTGGATGTACTTTTGCAGGGTCTCTCCTGGCTGCTGCTTGATGCAGCGCATGTCGCTCATGGCCAGGGGCCGGTCGCGAGTGCCTTGGAAGTTGGCGATGAAGCGAGTGCGCATCTCGTCCCAGGAAGAAATCGTGCCAGGAGCCAGGTTTAGGAGCCAGGTGCGGGCACCGTCCTTGAGCGCCATGGGAAACCAGTTTGCCATGACCTTCTTGTCCCCGTTGGCGGCTTTGATGCCCAGCTCGTAGAGCTGGAGGAATTCCGCAGGGTCAGTCATGCTGTTGTAGCGCGGGGGCAGATCTGGCTTGAACTTGCCCGGCCAAGCCACGCTGCGCCGCTCGGCGGTGAAGGCACGGCAGCCTGCAGTGGCCACTGGAGGCCTTTGGTGACAAAGAGCTTGATCTTGGAGGTCTCCGCGTGCTGCAGCTAGGAGCAGCGCGGGGTCTTGGTGCGCTGGAGCAGGAGCGCGGTCGTGACGGGCCGGTGCGGGGAGCACACGAGCAACTTCTTGAGGACGAGGGATCTCTTGGCAGCTCTTCTCTTGCTGCGCGGGCACCGGACGGAGCGAGTCCCATCCTGGGGCCGCGCGCCTCGGGGCCAGGGCGCCTTCTTGAGAAGGAGGCGGCTGAGGCGCCTCCGGAGCTGCGTTGCCCGCGCAGGGCGGGTGCCGGTGCAACGAGAGGGATGGTGCAGGGGAGCCCCCAGCGGCGCTGATGTGCTCGGTGATGCGGGCAAGCCACTCATCGTAGAGGTCGTCGATGGGACCGTAGTGCAGGAGCTCTCGCGCCAGGAGCAGCACGGTGTGCGCGTCCGCAGGAGCGCGACGGGCGTGGGACGATGAACCGGCTGGAGTCAGTGACGGGGTGGCGGTGCGCTCTTCTCGCCGCACCGAGGGATGCCGGGACGACGCCTGCTGCTCGTTCCCCGTCGGGCTGGTGGTGGTGTGGACAGCAGGCGACGGGGAACGACGGGGAGGCCCTCCGACGGGGGCCGTCTGGGCGACATGGGCTGCGAGGGCAGCCCGGCGCTTGGCGCAGGCTCGACGAGCGTCAGACATGGATGCGACGGACGGTGAAACACAAGGCGGCGGAAGGCGAATTCCGGCGCACCCCTACCTGGCGCGCCAAATGTCGGATTTCGGGTTCTCGCAGACCCTTAAGGTTCGAACTCTGGGGTGCGCGCGGAGATCACTCCCTCTACCAACTCACATCTCGTTGCCTTGCAAAGGATCTAAACTACACGAAGAACAACACAAGGGACACGAGGTTTATACTAGTTCGGGCCACCATGGTGGTGTAATAGCCTACTCTAGTTTGTGTGTGGTGGATTGCCTCAGGGGCTGATGATGAACAATACAAACGAAGAACTGCCTCGCGAGGGGAGGAGTTCTCGTGGAGGTGATGCCTCTTGGGAAGGATTGAATCTGGATCCGATCAGATTAGGTCTCCCCTATACTATGGTGGCTAGCCCTATTTATAGAGCGAGGCCCTAGTCCTCTTCACAAATATTGAGCGGGAAGGGCGCCAACAATTGGCCATTTTGAAGGGGAACATCTAGTACACTTATCCTGACTAATGTTGGTCCTCGCCTGTCAAAGGCTCTGACGATGAGCCGGCTTGGGCTCCACGATGACCTCCATTCTGCCGTTCTGCTGGTCTTGGTCTTGTTGCACCGAAATGGTTGCCTTTGCTTGATACTCTTGCCTGCGCTTTCCCCCTTTGCACCAAAGAGGAAACAAGGACTCTGCGCAGGCCGGCACCCTCCTGGCTTCGGTCATCATGGCTTCTATCACGGGCACCTCGTGAGGTGCCCCGCCTTGATCTCTCCGCCTCCTCGCGAACCAGCCCGACGAGGCTGCACCTGAGGAAGCTTCCTGTCGTCCGCCCCGCGAGGCTGGGCCCCTCGCGAGGGTCTTGAGCTTGTGTTGACGAAGATGGGCCGTAGTGGGCCACTCCTTGAGCCACGCCGCAGGCCGCAGGCAGGCAAGTCTGGGTACCCCCGTTCCCAGAACACCAACAACATGTATAAAAGAATTATAACGGTGGATTTGTCATGAATACGATGTCAACTACATGATCATGCAAAAGCAATATGACAATGAATGAGCGTGTCATAATAAACGGAACAGTGGAAAGTTGCATGGCAATATATCTTGGAATGGCTATGGAAATGCCATAATAGGTAGGTATGGTGGTTGTTTTGAGGAAGATTTAAAGAGGTTTATGTGTGATAGAGCGTATCGTATCATGGGGTTTGGATGCACCGGCGAAGTTTGCACCAACTCTCAAGGTGAGAAAGGGCAATGCACGGTACCGTAGAGGCTAGCAAATTGTGGAAGGGTAAGAGTGCATATAATCCATGGACTCACATTAGTCATAAAGAACTCATATACTTATTGCAAAAGTTTATTAGCCCTTGAAGCAAAGTACTACTACGCATGCTCCTAGGGAAAGGGTTGGTAGGTGTTAACCATCGCGCGACTCCGACCTCCACTCATAAGGAAGGCAATCAAAGAACATCCCATGCTTCAAATTTGTCACACAGCGTTCACCATACATGCATGCTACGGGACATGCCAACTGAGGGAGTCCTAGATTAGGGGGTATCCGGACAGCCGGACTATGTACATCGTCCGGACTATTAAAGCGTGAAGATACAAGACTCAAGTCTTCGGCCCGTGTCCGGATGGGACTCTCCTTTGCATGGAATACAAGCTTGGCGATCCGGATATGATATTTCCTTCCTTGTAACCGACTCCATGTAAACCCTAGCTCTCTCCGGTGTCTATATAAACCGGAGAGGATGGTCCGTACAAGACCGATCACAATTACAATCATACCATCATAGGCTAGCTCTTAGGGTTTAGCCTCTATGATCTCGTGGTAGATCTACTCTTGTACTACACATATCTTCAATATTAATCAAGCAGGAAGTAGGGTTTTACCTCCATCGAGAGGGCCCAACCCTGGGTAAACATTGTGTCCCTTGCTTCCTGTTACCATCATCCTAAGACGCACAGATCGGGAACCCCTACCCGAGATCCGCCGGTTTTGACACCGACATTGGTACTTTCATTGAGAGTTCCTCTATGTCGTCACTTTGGGGCTTGATGGCGTCTTCAATCGCCAACAACACGGTCCAAGGCGAGACTTTTCTCCCCGGACAGATCTTTGTGTTCGGCAGCTTCGCACTGCGGGCCAATTCGCTTGGTCTTATGGAGCAGATCGACAGCTACGCCCCTGGCCACCAGGTCAGGTTCAGAAACTTGAACTACACGGCGGATACTTGCGGAGACTTGATCTTCGACGGATTCGGGCCTGTGCCAGGAGCGCCGGATAGTCACGACGAGCACGGCCTAGACCTGCTGTCGGACAATGCTCGGAATACCATCCCTGCAATAGCCCCAGATCTAAATCTGGAACAGGTTGCGTTGCCTAAGGACGGAGGGGTGGACCCTGCCCCACGGGCCGCATACTCATGGGCGGTGGAGCCGAACACAGGTCTCACCTCTATTGAGGCCTGTAACCTCGGGCCCCGGACTCGTATCCGGTTGTTGGTCCCGGTCCGCATACCCTTGAACCAGTCGGGCCAGGTTGGGCTCCGGTAATGGAGTTTACCACTGCGGAAGTCTTCCAGCACTCGCCCTTTGGCGACATGCTAAACTCATTAAAGTCTCTCTCTTTGTCAGGAGACTCTGGGCCGAACTATGTCCGGCCTAAGTGGGAAGCAGGCGACGAAGGAATTCGTTGCCCACCCACCACCCACTTCATTGCCATGATCGATGATTTAACCGACGTTCTTGACTTCGACTCCGAAGACATCGACGGTATGGACGACGATGCAGGAGAAGCTTCAGAATCTCTGGGGCGCGGGACTACTACCTTGTCACACGATATATATACATGGTGGATACGCCCAAGAAGGACGACAACGATAATCCGGAAGATAAAACACCTGGGCAAAAGCCAAAACGGTGGCACAGACGTCGCTCAAAGCCCAGCAACAGTAAAAATAGCGACAAGAGCGCAAGAAGGGTCGATATACTAGTAAACCCCGAAGGCAGTAACGACGACATGGACCCAGCGATTGAGCAGGACGAGCCAGGTCACGCCAAACCGATTTCGGAACAAATGCCCGATCACAATGATCCGGAGGGACGAGCTCATGAAACTACCCCAGAACAGGCACACAGTCTGGACGACGATGCATTCAGCATTCCGGACGAACGAGTGGAACGAGACAACCTCCACCGAAAGCTTATGGCCACAGCAAGAAGTCTAAAGAAGTAGAAACAACGGCTTAAAGCCACACAGGAAAAGCTCAGTCGCAGATGAAATAAAGTGCTAGACACTGAAGAAAGATATGGCGACGATCGCCATACAAAAAGCTATCCAAAACACAAGCTACTGCTAGAATTCAACAACGAGGCCGTTCCACCAAAGAATAATACAACCAGGAGACCAGGCGTACCGCTTCACAACCACAACAGAGCGGCTACTGACACCGCGCATGATCTACGTGAGAAGCTGGATAAGAAGGCCGGTGCAGCTAGGTCCATCTACGGATCTAAAGGACACACCCCGGCGAGGGACTATGGTCACCCAAACGCTCATACAAGCCAAATACCAGTTCGGAATAAGCAATGGACACAATAACAGCCGACTACATGCCACAACGCGCCCAGATACAGAGGGGCTGCCCACCCCCTGTGCTTCACTGAAGAAGTACTGGACCATGAATTCCCACAAGGCTTCAAAACTATGAACATAGAGGCATACGACGGAACGACAGACCCAGGGGTCTGGATCGAGGATTTTATCCTGCATATTCACATGGCTCGTGGGGATGACCTCCACGCCATCAAATACCTTCCCCTCAAGTTGAAGGGGCCAGCTCGACACTGGTTGAAAAGCCTCCCCAAAAACTCAATCGGGAGTTGGGAGGAACTCGAGGACGCTTTCAGGGCCAACTTCCAAGGGACTTATGTCCGGCCTCCGGATGCAGACGATCTAAGTCACATAATCCAACAGCCCGGAGAGTCCGCCCGCAAGCTTTGGAACAGATTCCTCACTAAGAAAAATCAAATTGTCGATTGTCCGGACGCTGAAGCCTTAGCAACATTCAAACACAGCATCCGCGACGAGTGGCTCGCCCGGCACCTCGTCCAAGAAAAGCCAAGGACAATGGCAGCCTTAATAGGCCTTATGACCCGCTTTTGCGCAGGTGAAGATAGCTGGCTAGCCCGTAAAGGCACCAGTGACCCCAGCACATCCGAAATAAGGGATGGCAACGGGAAGCCATGGCGTAATAAACACAAACGCCAAAACAAGGAAGAGATCCCGGATAACACGATGGTCAACGCCGGATTCAGGGGCTCTCGACCTGATCAACAAAAGAATCCATTTAAAGGAAGTAAAGAGGGACCGTCCGGTCTGAACAGAGTCCTGGACAGACTATGCCAAATTCGCGGCACCCCGGAGAAACCTGCGAACCACACGCATAGAGAGTGCTGGGTCTTCAGGCAGGCCGGCAAATTAAATGTCGAACACAAGGGGAGGGAAACACCAAGTGAAGACAACGACGAACCTCGCCAGCCAAACACTGGGGGACAGAAAAAATTCCCGCCAGAGGTTAAAATAGTAAACATGATCCACACGACTCACACATTCATGAGAAGGCACGAACGCGCATTCAGAGACGCGCACGGCGTAGAGCCCATCGTACCCACATCTGACTCTTGGATGTCTCGTCCGATCACGTTTGATCACATGGACGGTCGAACTAGTTTTCGGCGCGGAGGATCACAAGCCTTGGTGCTTCACCCAATAATCGACGGATACCGTCTCACCCGTGTCCTCATGGACGGCGGCGGTAGCCTCAATTTAATATACGAGGACACTGTCCGCAGAATGGGGATAAACCCATCCAGAATTAGACAAAGCAACACCACCTTTGAAGGGGTGATACCAGGCGTTGAAGCCTACGGTAGGGGCTCCGTCGTGCTGGAAGTAACATTCGGCTCCCCAGGCAACTCCAGAAGCGAAGAAGTACTCTTCACCATCACCCCCTTCCAGAGCGGCTATCATGCATTGCTTGGAAGAACGGCCTTCGCCCGCTTCAATGCATTGCCGCACTATGGCTACCTTACACTCAAGATGCCCGGTCCACGTGGCGTCATCACCGTTAGCGGAATCACAGAGCGCTCTTCACGCGTAGAGGAACACGTGACGGCCCTGGCGGCCGGACTATAAGCGGCCTCCAAATATCAAAAACATGACTGGTCATTACGACCACAGACACGGTTAGACGAGTCCGATAGCCCGAATAAAACTGAACCAGGGCACCATATATGTAATCCCATAACGGTACCAGGGGCTA
The DNA here is from genome assembly GCF_018294505.1 of Triticum aestivum. Lineage (NCBI taxonomy): Eukaryota > Viridiplantae > Streptophyta > Magnoliopsida > Poales > Poaceae > Triticum > Triticum aestivum. The sequence continues at coordinate 545,898,137 of NC_057804.1, read as the reverse complement.
TAAATATTTAACACAGCCCCACATCTGGCTTAATCTTACTGGCAGGCCAACATCTTATACTTTTATTATTAATCGCATACTTACGTTGTACTCTCCTACGAGTTTTCTTTTTTCACATACAATGTCCGCGCGATACCCTTCCAGGATACAGCACAACAGAGACAAAGGCGCAGACGTGCAGCAGGGCCCCGTTCAACAGGTTTCTTTTTAGATTAAGCCCCTGTGTAAACCTTTTCTACTGCCTCTTGTTATTTAACCATCCCATGGGTTCCATACCCACAAAGGATACTGCCGTTATTGGCATTTCACCACGACAGATTCATCGCACGTACCTGGAACCTTAGGGTTTATAGTAGGCTTTCGTCAGCCTGTTTTCTTTTACAAAGATCGAATACCTTCGGGGGTGTTCGGCGTCACGAATTTGGCCCTATATGCATCAGCTCCGAATCATGTCTTTGGTCAAATGTTGGGTTTGCCCGGCTCCTGGGTTTGCCGCCTTATGTTCTGTTATTATCGGCTAAGGCAGGCCAAAGGAGAACTACTGTGATTGTGCCCTGGTTATTCTGGATGAGCGCCTTAGTAGAAAAAGCCGAAAACTGACTGTCATGATACAACGAGAGACTGTTCAACCACTCGAAGACTCACCGGAATCTTTAAGGATTCCTCTGCATTAATGAAGGGCCATTTTTCGGCCACATACATACGCGCCTGTATTCGGATGCATGTGAATGTACCAGGGGCTACATAGTAGCCCCACTGTTAGACCCCCATGGCTAAGCGAAAGTGTTACATCTATATAGCCCGGTTGCCTAGTTCGACGTGCGATCACCTCCTTAATGGACCAAGACGTTGGATCAAGTGTGATTAAGCATATTTCTCGCGAACACCCCCGCATTGTATGCATGGGGGCTGAAGCCAACGACTGCTAACTTTCGGACTACTCATATCTATATAAAAACGGCCGAAAAGGGGACACAATCATACTTCCGGGCAAAAAGTATAAACATAGCCTCATAATCAAAATAAACATTGTTTTTTTACAATGATTCGACTTATCATTCGAACAAGATATTCTTAGAGCACCGCGCCTCTATCAGGCGGGCACCTTTTGTGACCTGCACCAAGTAATGCTCGGCCGGATATTGGCCTCCCGCCGGATCCTGGGTCGCAATAATGGTGGCCTCCATATCCGTCCAATAGGCTTTTACGCGGGCAAGAGCCATCCACGCACCCTCTATGCACGCCGACCTCCTCATGGCATCAATCCGAGACACGGCCCCAAGGAATTGCTGGACCAAACCAAAGTAGTTGTCCGGCTTAGGCCCCTTCGGCCAAAGATGGTCTATTACAGAATGCATCGCAAGCCTGGACAGCCCGTGGAGCTCCGCCATAGCAGCCACCTTCTCATTTAGCGGCAGCGGGCGAGTGGGAGCATTGAACTGCGACCAGAAAAGCTTCTCCACTTCTTTATCACCTTGACCCTCGAAGAACTTAGCAGCGTCACTGTACTATTCGCCAGGTCCGCATACGCATCTGCAGAACTCCAGCGCCCAGCCAGGGGAGCATACTTCGGATCCAAAAACTTCGTCCGCAGTAAGTAGGAGCCCCCAGCCACGATTTTGTAGGCCTGTTGGAGCTCCTCCCGCATACCCCGGACCTCGGTCCGCATCTCCTTGGCGGCATTAAGTGCCTTGTCCAGCTCGGCCGAACTAGCCTTATTCTCCTCTTCAAGGAGTACATACCGGTCGGCGGCATTTTTCAACTCCTCAGCCATTTCGGCTATTTTTTCCTTGCTTCGGCGATGAGCAGCCTGTTCGGCTCTCAACTCTTCGGTCGCCTTTAGGGCAGCCGCATTACTAGCCCGAGCTTGTTCCTTGGCCTGAGCAAGTTCCGCCCTTAGGGCCTCCACGGCAGCAGCACCAGCTGGAGTGCAAACACATGGCATTAACATTATGCCACTCTCGCATTTTCCTATACAACATAATAAGGGAAGCAGAGCACATACCATGTGACTCCTCCAGCCGTTTGTTCACCAGCGTGATATCGGCATCAATAGATCTGATCTGCCTCCTTAGTTCGGCAACTTCAACAGACTGGTCGACTGCTAGATCCTTATATACCTGCGCACATATACAGCGCAGCCATTACTATATGATCCCCCATTTGCCGCCTATGACGGGAAACCAGAGTCTCAGGGGCTACTATCCATAGGGAGCACACCTAGCGAGTGCTTCATAACCAAAAAATAATGCATTTTTCACTACATGCCTCAAAGCCTTTGAGCAGGCTTGTAAATGCCTCATTCAAACCGCTGGTAGCGGATGAAATATTTGTGAGCACCATGCTCATTAAAGATCGGTGCTCCTCCGAGAGCGTGGCTCGCTCCAGAAGGCCTATCAGTACGTCCGGCCGGACATCGAACTGTGTCGGACCCTTCTCATCGCCCCCCGTGGGAGCCGAATGCTCCGGGCTCAGGGTGACTGACGTGTTAACGTCCGGCTTCGGCAGATCCGGACTCCTCCATGACGACACCTCTGTGTCGCCCGCTTCATGAGTTGGAGAGGTGGGTGCGGTCTCACTCTCCATCATCTCCGGACGAAGAACCCCCGAAGACGAACTCTGTTGAGAAGAGCTGCTCGCCGGACTACAAAAGACGAAGTCCCGATTATGGATCTCGGAGTAACACCATACCTTCGAATTAATGAATAACTTATGGCTCGGTGGAGGGCTGGCCCATTGGTGGGCACGGCGCGGTGAGGGTGCCCGTCGTGGCAGAGCCCCCTAGTGATACCTTCTTCCCTTGCTTGGGCGTCTCCACCTCCAAGTCTTTGGAGGCTACCCTCTTCTTCCCGCGTGGGGAGGAGGCTTTAACCTCCCCTTCCCGGCTATCCTCCATAGGAGAGGTAGCGATTCCCCTGGTCTGGATGCATAGTGCGTGAAGTTCGGCTTCACTGCCCTTTCCTTCGCCTTTCCCTGAGGGGATTTTGCTGAGCGCCCAGCCAAGCATCTTTGCAATGGTTGGACCAGGCGAGCCTTCAGGAAGTGGCGTCGGACACCTGATTCTCTCCGCCTTGTTGAGCCATTCCTGGCCATGGAGAGATTTTCAGAATAATAGTTATGATGAATATAAATGAGGTGTCCGGCTTTAAGGTTACTTACTTGGGCATCTAGGCGATTGCAGCTTAGGCCCGCATCCTCGGTGGTGTCCGGACACTTTACTTGTGGTCCGAAGAACAATTTACACATCCCTTCGAGCTTCAGGCCGAAGAAGTGCTTAATAGTCCGCGGACCCTCCGGATTAAACTCCCACATCCGGAGAGGCCGACGTTTGCACGGCAACATCCGTCGGATTAGCATCACTTGCATTATGCTGACAAGATTTATGTCCCTCTCAATGAGCTCCCGGATGCGATTCTGCAGTTCTGGTACATCGCCAGCAGGCCCATAATTCCGTCCTACGTCGGTCCAAGACGCTAACTATGACAGAGGGCCCAAGCGGAACTCGGGGGCGGCTACCCACTTTGTGCCTCTGGGAGCTGTAGCATAAAACCACCTCCGTTGCCATACATCGGATACTTCCGGGAAAGAACCCTCTGGCCATGGGGCATCAGCGTTCCTGCTTATTATGGCACCTCCACACTCCGCATGTCGCCCCTCGATCATCTTCGGCTTCACATTGAAGGTCTTGAGCCATAAGCCGAAGTGTGGGGAGACGTGGAGAAAGGCCTCGCACACAATAATGAACCATGAGATATGGAGGATGGCGTCTGGAGTCAGATCATGAAAATCCAACCCATAGTAGAACATGAGCCCCCTCACAAAGGGGTCGAGGGTGAGGCCCAAGCCTCGAAGGAAGCGAGGAACGAACACAACACTCTCATTGGGCTCCGGCATAGGGATGACTTGCCCCAGAGCAGGAAGCCTGTGCTGGATATCGTCAGTCAGGTATCCGACCTCCCTAAGCTTCGTAATGTCCTCCTCTTGAATCGAGGAGGCCACCCACCGGCCTTTTGCGTCGGATCCGGACATGTTGGAGGATCTGGGGTGTTGGAGCTTGGGCCTTGGGTGTTAGAACTCGAGGTGCGAGAAGGAGCAGGGCAGGTGGAAAAGAGGCGTAGGCCTTGACCCCTTTATAAAAGGGATGAATATCAAGAGTCCTCAGCGTGACCGCTTAAGACTTATCTAAAATACATGGAGTCATACCAACGGTCACCATAGGGTCACACATGCCCATATTGATGAAAGATCCCGTAATAAGAGGAACACGATCTCTGCTTTGGCAGGATGTGCCAATAAAACCGCCTCGCAACGCGAGTCGAGGTGGAGCAGGAAACATCGGTTCGTGTTGGACCAAGCCATGATGCAAGGGCACGACGTACGAAGATTGCCGGCAGAGTGGATTTATGCTATGATCCCTACCATGCTGTGTGAAGATCATCTTGCAGATCTGGACACGGTCTACGTGTTCGATAACAACCTTGGAGTATTTGCAAGGAGGAACCCGCCTTGCAATGCCGAAGACAAGACTGCACGCTTGACTCACCTCATAGAAGCCAGGTTCAGGGGCTACTGAGGGAGTCCTGGATTAGGGGGTATCCGGACAACCGGACTATGTACATCCTCCGGACTATTAAAGCGTGAAGATACAAGACTCAGGACTTCGGCCCGTGTCCGGATGGGACTCTCCTTTGCATGGAAGACAAGCTTGGCGATCCGGATATTATATTTCCTTCCTTGTAACCGACTCCATGTAAACCCTAGCTCTCTCCGGTGTCTATATAAACCGGAGAGGATGGTCCGTAGAAGACCGATCACAATTACAATCATACCATCATAGGCTAGCTCTTCGGGTTTAGCCTCTACGATCTCGTGGTAGATCTACTCTTGTACTACTCATATCTTCAATATTAATCAAGCAGGAAGTAGGGTTTTACCTCCATCGAGAGGGCCCGAACCTGGGTAAACATTATGTCCCTTGCTTCCTGTTACCATCAGCCTAAGAAGCACAGATCGGGACCCTCTACCCGAGATCCGCCGGTTTTGACACCGACAGCAACTTTAATGCAAGTATTTCTCAATTTCACAATTATTCAACTAGCATGACTCTAAAATTACCACCTTTATATCTCAAAAAAATTATCAAGTATCAATTTTATCATAGTTTTCAATGCACTTTATATGATAGTTTTTATTATACCCAACTTGGATGCCCATCATATTAGGACTAGTTTTATAACAAAGCAAATTACCATGTTGTTCTAAAAGACTCTCAAAATAATATAAGTGAAGCATGAGAGATCAATAATTTCTAAAAAATAAAACCACCACCGTGCTCTAAAAAGATATAAGTGAAGCACTATAGCAAATGACAAACTACTCCGAAAGATATAAGTGAAGATCAATGAGTCGTCGAATAATTATGCAACTATGTGAAGACTCTCTAACATTTAAGAATCTCAGATCATGGTATTTTATTCAAATAGCAAGCAAAACAAAACAAAATGACATTTCAAGGATAGCACATGTCATCTGAAGAAGCAAAAACTTAGGTTCAACCGATACTAACCGATAATTGTTGAAGAAGAAAGGTGGGATGCCTACCGGGGCATCCCCAAGCTTGGATGCTTGAGACTTCTTGAAATATTATCTTGGGGTGCCTTGGGCATCCCCAACTTTGAGCTTTTGTGTCTCCTTAATTCCTTTTATATCTTGGTTTCCTAAATCTCGAAAGCTTCATCCACACCGAAATCAACAAGAACTCGTGAGATAAGTTAGTATAAACCTAGGGATGGCAATGGGTACCCATTACCCTCATACCCGGCGGGTAAAAACCTTATTAAGGTAAGGGTATAGGACAAAAGATTACCCACAGGTATATAAATAGAAAAATATTAAACCCATCGGGTAGAATGGGTACGGGTATGGGATAGCGTAACCCATACCCGTGTACCCATAGACCCACATAAAATCTGTTTTTTTAGCACAACAAAAAATTTATTAAGTGGGCGTCCACTATTATCTTAGTTCACACGAGCTACAACTTACAAGAGTAGTCCATGTAGGCATGTACATTTGCCTAAAAAAACTATAGGCACGTAGATGAAATGATGGAAGGAATCCCATATATCACTCTTTCCCTCTGTGATTAACGTGATTGAATACGTGGTCATGTCCCATAATTGGGGAGACCGAGATTGATAACCTTCTCATGTCCTCGTTTCATCTCGTCTCCTTGCCTCCTCGTCCTCCGCCATTGCTACTCGCCGCCGCCAACAGCCGCTCCCTGCCTGGCTCCAGTTGGCTAGCCGTTGCCAGCGCCTCCAGTCGATCAGACACCATGGATATTGTGAATGAGGACCATAGCTTGCCTAAGGATGGTGACCGGGAGTAGGAAATGTAGCTCACGCTCTCGCGTACTGAGACACACGACGGCGACTACAAGGGCCAGGAGCATGGCACGACTACCTCGACCCCAATCCTAACCGGCTTCGTAGGGTGGTGCCATTCGTCTCCGTCCTCCAGGAATGGGCCAAGTCCCCGACCGGTGTAAAGTTCATTCACCTCCTGCTTCGGCATCCAAGGCGCAGCATCGTCACAACACAACAACGTCAAGCCAGCTGCCTCGCCCTATCCCGCTTAGACCATCTTCTGCTACCACCAAGCACAACAACAAGATCAACGCTATTTTTACTTGGTGAGTTTCGATTTTGTGTATGCTTTCATGAATATTATCATTGATCTTGTAGTTTCTTTGTATAATAGACGATGTTATGCGTTCGTGCATATACAAGCATTGATTTTGTGTATACATGATGTATATAACTACTGTGATGAGTATGCTTTTTTATACAAATGATGTGTAGAGATGTTAAGATATACTCCCTACGTCCCAAAATTTTTGTCTTACATTTGTCTAGATACGAATGTATCAAGTCACGTTTTAGTATTAGATATATCCGTATCTACACAAACTCTAAGACAAGAATTTTGGGACGGAGGGAGTATAAATTAGGATGATATGTTATCGTTTATGACCATTTGTTGCTCTAGTTGATGTGTGCACACATGGGTATTTTTACCCATGGGTACTCATCTACCCTGTTGGGTGATGGGTATAGGGAAAAATGGTACCCGTTGACGGGTATGGGTACGGGTAATGGGTAAGCTCACGGGGGATGGGTAAGGGTATGGGGTAACTCCACCCGTACCCAAACCCGATGGGTGCCATCCCTATATAAACCAATGCAAAAACCTTATCATTTTCTACTATAACAAATCACTAAAATTATTATTCAACATTGCATACTAAATGTCTCTGCATATTTAATACTCCTATCCTCAAATAGAATCATTAAACAAGCAAACATATTCAAACAATGCAAACATAACAGCAATCTGCCAAAACAGTATAGTCTGTAAAGAATGCAAGATTCATCATACTTACCTAACTCCAAAAATTATGGGAAAAATACTACACTGTAGAAGATTTATCAGATCTCAATATGAAAAATGTTTCAATATTATATAGTTCTCTGAATTTTCTAGGGAATTTTTGCAACAGCGGTAAACTTTCTGTTTTGAAACAGCAACATGTATACTTGCAAAATAAGCATGGTAAAGGCTATCCTTGACATTTTTATTGAAAATATAGATGCAAAACATTATTCTAAATAACAGCAAGCAAATACTAGCAAAAGGAAATAACGATCCAAGCAAAACACATATCATGTCGTGAATAAAAATATAGCTCCAAGTAAAGTTACCGATGAACGAAGACGAAAGAGGGGATGCCATCCGGGGCATCCCCAAGCTTAGGCTCTTGGTTGTCCTTAAATATTACCTTGGGGTGCCTTGGGCATCCCCAAGCTTAGGCTCTTGCCACTCCTTATTCCATAGTCCATGGAAACTTCACCCAAAACTTGAAAACTTCACAACACAAAACTCGTAAGCTCCGTTAGTATAAGAAAATAAATCACCACTTAGGTACTGTTGTGAGATCATTCTAAATTCATATTGGTGTAATATCTACTGTATTCCAACTTCTCTATGGTTTATACCTTCCGATACTATTCATAGATTCATCAAAATAAGCAAACAACACATAGAAAACAGAATTTGTCAAAAACAGAACAGTCTGTAGTAATCTGTATCATTCGAATACTTTTGTAACTCGAAAAGTTCTGAAATAAATTGGTAGACCTGAGGAACTTGTCTATTAATCATCTTCAAAAATAATCAACCTAAAATCACTCTCCAGTAAAAAAATGGCAGCTAATATTTTGAGCGCAAATTTTTTTGTTTTTTACAGCAAGATCATAAAGACTTCACCCAAGTCTTCCCAAAGGTTCTACTTGGCACAAACACTAATTAAAACATAAAACCACATCTAACCAGAGGCTAGATGAATTATTTATTACTAAACAGGATCAAAAAGCAAGAAACAAAAATAACATTGGGTTGCCTCCCAACAAGCGTAACGTTTAACGCCCCTAGCTAGGCATGATGAATTCAATGATGCTGACATAAAAGATAAGAATTGAAACATAAAGAGAGCATCATGAAGAATATTACTAGCACATTTGAGTCTAACCCACTTCCTATGCATAGGGATTTTGTGAGCAAACAACTTATGGGAACAATAATCAACTAGCATAGGAAAGTAAAACAAGCAAATCTTCAAGATTTTCAACACATAGAGAGGAAACTTGATATTATTGCAATATGTAGAAGCATATGATCCTCTCTCATAATAATTTTCAGTAGCATCATGAATGAATTCAACCATATAACCAGCACATAAAGTATTCTTTTCATGATCTACTTGCATAGAAATTTTACTACTCTCCACATAAGCATGAATAATAGTAGGAGTAAACTCAACAAAATAACTATCATGTGAGGCATAATCCAATTGAAAATTAAAATCATGATGACAAGTTTCATGGTTATCTTTATTCTTTATAGCATACATGTCATAACAATAATCATCATAGATAGCAACTTTGTTGTCATAATCAATTGGAACCTCTTCCGAAATAGTGGATTCATCACTAAATAAAGTCATGACCTCTCCAAATCCACTTTCATCAATATAATCATCATAAATAGGAGGCATGCTTTCATCATAATAAATTAGCTCATCAAAACTTGGGGGACAAAAAATATCATCTTCATCAAACATAGCTTCCCCAAGCTTGTGGCTTTGCATATCATTAGCATCATGGATATTCAAGGAATTCATACTAAAAACATTGCAATAATGCTCATCATTCAAATATTTATTGCCAAACATTCTAATGCATTCTTCTTCTAGCACTTGAGCACAATTTTCCTTTCCATCATTCTCACGAAAGATATTTAAAAGATTAAGCGTATGAGACAAACTCAATTCCATTTTTGAAGTTTTGTTTTATAAACTAAACTAGTGATAAAACAAGAAAAGATTCGATTGCAAGATCTAAAGATATACCTTCAAGCACTCACCTCCCTGGCAATGGCGCCAGAAAACATCTTGATATCTACTATGCAACCTTCTTCTTGTAGACGTTGTTGGGCCTCCAAGTGCAGAGGTTTGTAGGACAGTAGCAAATTTCCCTCAAGTGGATGAGCTAAGGTTTATCAATCCGTGGGAGGCATAGGATGAAGATGGTCTCTCTCAAACAACCCTGCAACCAAATAACAAAGAGTCTCTTGTGTCCCCAACACACCCAATACTAGTTCGGCGAAGAGATGGTGATACAAGTGCAATATGGATGGTAGATATAGGTTTTTGTAATCTGAAATTATAAAAACAGCAAGGTAACTAGTGATAAAAGTGAGCACAAATGGTATTGCAATGCTAGGAAACAAGGCCTAAGTTTCATACTTTCATTAGTGCAAGTTCTCTCAATAATAATAACATAATTGGATCATATAACTATCCCTCAACATGTAACAAAGAGTCACTCCAAAGTCACTAATAGCGGAGAACAAACGAACAAATTATTGTAGGGTACGAAACCACCACAAAGTTATCCTTTCTGATCGATCTATTCAAGAGTCCGTAGTAAAATAACACAAAGCTATTCTTTTCGTTCGATCTGTCATAGAGTTCGTACTAGAATAACACCTTAAGACACAAATCAACCAAAACCCTAATGCCACCTAGATACTCCATTGTCACCTCAAGTATCCGTGGGCATGATTATACGATAAGCATCACACAATCTCAAATTCATCTATTCAACCAACATAAAGTACTTCAAAGAGTGCCCCAAAGTTTCTACCAAAGTCAAGACAAAAACATGTGCCAACCCCTATGCATAAGTTCACAAGGTCACTGAACCCGCAAGTTGATCACCAAAACGTACATCAAGTAGATCACGCGAATATCCCATTGTCACCACAGATAAGAACATGCAAGACATACATCAAGTGTTCTCAAATACTTAAAGACTCAATCCGATAAGATAACTTCAAAGAGAAAACTCAATCCATTACAAGAGAGTAGAAGGGGAGAAACATCATAAGATCCAACTATAATAGCAAAGCTCACGATACATCAAGATCGTGCCAAATCAAGAACATGAGAGAGAGAGAGAGATCAAACACATAGCTACTGGTGCATACCCTCATCCCCGAGGGTGAACTACTCCCTCCTTGTCATGGAGAGCGCTGGGATGATGAAGATGGACACCAGTGATGGATCCCCCCTCTGGCAGGGTGCCGTAACGGGCTCCCGAGAGGTTTTTGGTGCCTAAAGAGGCTTGTGGCGGCAGAACTCCTGATCTAGGTTTCTTTCTGGAGGTTTCTATATTTATAGGAATTTTTGGCATCGGTTTCACGTCAGGGGGGCGGTCTCCACGCTGTCCACGAGCCCCTGGGCACGCCCTCCACCCTCGTGGACAGACCGGGACTCTTCTGGCCCAACTCTTTTACTCCAGGGGTTTCTTTTGGTCAATAAAAAATCATCAAAAATCCGTACATCAATTGGACTCCGTTTGGTATTCCTTTTCTGTAAAACTCAAAAACAAGGAGAAAACAGAAACTGGCACTGGGCTCTAGGTTAATAGTTAGTCCCAAAAGTCATATAAAATAGCATACAAATGCATATAAAACATCCTAGATGGATAATATAATAGCATGGAACAATAAAAAATTATAGATACATTGGAGACGTATCAGCAACACATGTTTTCATAGTAGTCCATACATGATTCATTTCCATACATGTACTCCTTGTTCCCTATAACCAGTAGCAGTAGCTCTTGGTCAAGTACATGCAAACCAAGATAACCAACTTATAGTGAGAAACCAGGATCACTGGTGCTCAGGACAAAGCTAGAGCTCACAATTCATTAGTTAGATTGCATATCTCACTTTGCTTATCATTGGGTACTAACGAAATGGGCAAGTAGCCATGCCAGCAACATGGTAATTGTTGATGGATGCCTGATCTAGTCAGCTACCACAGTTGCAAGCAGATTTTTCTGTGCTTGTGGTCTATAAACTGCAGACCTTTCTCCGCATCCTGAGAACCTATCATCTGTAATGTTGTAACCACTCAATATATCATCTTGTGCTTGGAGTGTGGCTACTATTTTATGAATGCTGCTAGTGCTACAAACCTGCAAATCAACCATTAGAGATTGTGGTTGGGATTTTATGGACTGTTCATTTTGGTGGATGTAGCAGCTTGTATTGATGCTAAGAAAGTGGAATGGCTGTTTGTGACCATTTGCTTCCATTACTTACTTTCCATTTCCTTTTCTTTTCTTTTCCTATTGCAATTCAAATGTTTCTACAAATTTACAGTGGATTAAAACAACAATTTGCATCCTTTGAATTTTACAGTTTCACTTTGAATTGGCATCATCTGAATTAGCATCATCTAATCTCTGAATTAATCATGCTCTCTTTCATTTTCTAATCAGCAACAGTAAATCAACAGTACTCTGATGAACAAGTAATGTACCTTCTACAGAGTGTAGTGGAGTAGCAGCACAAGTAGCACGGGCAGGATCAAAGGAGGAGGAGCAGCACGGGCAGAGTCAGAGGAGGAGCAGCAACACGGGTAGGGGAGAAGGAGCAGCAGCAGCGGCATGGGCAGATCTCCATCGGCGACAAGTGTCGGTGTCAAAACCGGTGGATCTCGGGTAGGGGGTCCCGATCTATGCGTCTTAGGCTGATACTAACAGGAAGCAAGGGACACAATGTTTACCTAGGTTCGGGCCCTCTCGATGGAGGTAAAACCCTACTTCCTGCTTGATTAATATTGAAGATATGAGTAGTACAAGAGTAGATCTACCACGATATCATATAGTGTAACGCCCCGGTTTCGATGCGCTAGGTGTCCGCCAGTTATTCACTGTCATTACCATGTCATTTGCTTGCGTGTTGCATTTTGTCATGTCATCATGTGCATTTCATTTTGCATACGTGTTCTTCTCATGCATCCGAGCATTTTCCCCGTTGTCCGTTTCGCAATCCGACACTCCTATGTTCCCCGGCGTCCCCCTTTTGTCTCTCGTTGTGAGTGGGTGTTAAACTTTCTCGGAATGGCCCGAGTCTTGCCAAGCGGCCTTGGTATAGCACCGGTAGACCGCCTGTCAAGTTTCGTGCCATTTGGAGTTCGTTTGATACTCCAACGGTTAACCGGGTAACCACAAAAGCCTCCTTCTCTTTGCAGCCCAACACCCTTCCAAAGTGGCCCAAAACCCATCTAACTCCCCTCCATGCTCTCGGTCGTTCGATCACGATCGTGTGGGCGAAAACCGCTCCTCATTTGGACTCTCCTAGCTCCCTCTACCTATATATTAGTCCCCCTCCCCCGAATTCGCGGACGAAATTCATCCCTAACCCTAAAATCGCCCTCCGCCGCCACCGGATGCGTCCGCTCCATGCCGGACACGTCCGCGCCCACGCCCGCAGCCAATCGTGGCTTGCCACGTGTCCCCGCCGCCGCCGTTCCCACCGCGCGCCACCGCGGGCCCACGAAGCCCCGCCGCGGCCCGCCGGGGCCTGGATCGGACGTGCTCGGCCCGCTGCGCACCGCCGCGCCAGGCCCGCGGGGCCCGCCTCCGTCGCCGCCGTCCCACGCCAGGCCCGCGCCCCCGCCGCCGTGCCGCCTCCCGCAGGCGCCCCGCCGCCGCCTCGGCCGCCGTGCCTCCCTGCCGGCGCCGCCCCGCCTCCCCGCTGCCCGGAGCTCGCCCGCGAGCGCCTCCCAAGGCCGCCGCGGCCCCCCGAGCTCACCTCGTCCCCGCCGCCATCCTCCTGCGCCAGCCGCGGCCGCCGCCGCCCGCCACCGGCCGGATCTGCCCGTCCCCGATCCGTCCCTCGCCGGAGCGCTGCCCCTCGCCGGAGCCAGCAACCGCCGCCGCTGCCGACCCTGCTCGGGAGCGAGCAGGAACGGCTCGGCGCCCGATCCGCCCTGCCGACTATGTGGGCCACGGCCCCGTTCCGTCCCAGCCAGGCCCAGTCCGAGCCGGCCTGTTCGGCCTCTCCGTCATTCTGGGTCGAAGCCCGTGGGTGAGCCCGCCTAACCCTCGCCCCGTGCACGTTTTAGTATTTTACGCTCATCTGTTTTTTTTCGGAAAACTGCTAAGTCCCCAGAAACTCAAATAATGTTGCATACTTTGACCTGTTGTATCTATGCATCCGTAGCTCCGTTTTGTGCGTATAATATGTCAAATTGTTCGTCTCAATGAGTACATAATTTCATTCCATTGCATTATGTTCATTTGAGCTCATCTTGATGCCCGAATCATCGTTGCAAGAGTGCTTCATAATGTTATCTGCTGTCTGTTAACAGAACAAGCTCTTTTGTCATTTTTGCCATGATTGATGTGTGCATCCTATAAGGTTGATGCCTACATGTGTTTTGATCTATGCTATGTCTTCTTTACAGAGGTGTTTACCATGTATTTTTGTGATCAATGTGGTGACTAGCACAAGTATGCAAACTAGGCATCGTGATGTTACTGATTTTAGTCCCTGTTCTGCTATTATTTTGATGCCATGTAAACTTGATGCTACAGAGAGATCCATGCATATTTTGAGATACTTCAGTAAGGGTGTTTTGAACATATGGTTATTGTCTATCCATTCATGCCCTTGGTTTCAATTATGGAGTAGTCTAGCATGTCATTTTCGTGCTCTACTTTTGCTTCAAAATGTTTCCTGGCAGATTGTTTACATATTCAATTTGGCCAAGGTTGTTGTAGTTGATCCTTGCATGCTATGGACTTGTTCTTGCCTTGGTTGGTTACATAAACATGTCTTCTTGCTGATGCTATGCTTATCTTGTCATGCAATGACTTGTGGTGAGTGAATCAAGCTTGTTAAGTAGTGTACTTGCTGTTACTGTTTTGCTAGGCTGAATCTGTTATTTCGTGATGCTATGTAAACCTGCTGCTACAAATCATTCTATGCATAATCTGGAGATGATCACTAAATATGTTTTGTTCTACATGTCATCCTCTAACCATCCATGCCCCTGGTAGCATTTATAGCCTGCTGTAACTTGTTGTAATCTTGCTCCAAATTTGCTTCATAATGTTGCTGTCAGCCTGTTAACATTAAGTTCAGTTGTTGCCATGTGTTTTGCTAGTGATCCATGCACCCTATAAACTTTCTATTGCCATGATTAACTTCACAAATATGCCTTCTTACTGTTGGTTGCCTTGCCATGCTATGTATTGCTCTGTAGTGAGTTGCACAAGCTCACCAACATGCCTTCATAATTCTGTTCTTGCCATGTATGAATCTGTAATATAACTTGCTATGTTTACGTGGGTGCCATCATATTTTCTGATCCTTTTTGGCTTATGGTCACTAAGGGACATTTGATCTATGCATTTAGTAGTTTCATGCCATGCCTTCGTTTGTCATGATAAGTTCCTGTAACATGTTGTTTGATAGCTCTAAACATTGAAACCTGATGTTATTTTCTGCAAAGTCTGAATTGTTATTACTTGCAATCTTACCATGTGTGTTGGAGCATGTTCTAGTGATTTCTGGAGATAGCTCAGTGTTCATGTTTTGTTATGCTTTACCTGTACATCATGCCCATGTCTTTTTTTTCATGTTGAGATGCTGTAGCATGTTGTTTTGATGCTTGCAATATGCCTAGTTGATGTTTTGGACAGCTTGTCCTTTAAACTTGTATAGTGTGCATGTGTTGAACCGTTGCTCCGTTTTGAGTGTACTCTATATGAAACTTGCTTAGAATTGCATGTAGTTTCATATTATCATGTTGCATCCATGTTTTGAGGTGTTTGCTTGATGTTTGTATGCATTTTGCATCAATGCCATGTTTAACTTGTATTGCTCATATCTTCTAGGCCGTAGCTCCGAACTAAATGAACTTTATATGTAACTTGACTAGAATCTCGTGCAGATCATCTTTGTGCATCTTAACTTGCTGTTTAACAACTTGAACATAAGTTGTATTCAGATCTGGAGCAATTTCGAAATCTGCATATGAGGACTTATCGGAATTGTTATATGTTGTTCCCGGCCTCATTTAAACTTGCCTTGATGTGTTGCTCGTGTTTGCATCATCTCTTGCCATGAGTAGCTTCATGTAGTCTTGTCATGCATCATGCTTGGTTGTGCATCATGTCATGTTCTTGTGTGGTTTGTTTACCATGTTGTGTGCTTCTTCTCGATAGTTCCTGTTTCGTTGCGATCGTGAGGATTCGTTCGTCTACGCTTGGTTCGTCTTCGTGGCTTCATCTTCTTCATGGACTCGTTCTTCTTCCTAGCGGGATTTCAGGCAAGATGACCGCTACCCTGGATCTCACTACTATCATTGCTATGCTAGTTGCTTCGTTCTATCGCTATGCTGTGTTACCTATCTTTTGCTCATCAAGCCTCCCATATTGCCATGAACCTCTAACCTTTGACACCTTTCCTATGCAAACCGTTGTTTGGCTATGTTACCGCTTTGCTCAGCCCCTCTTATAGCGTTGCTAGTTGCAGGTGAAGTTGAAGATTTCTCCATGGTGGACAGGATTTTGGTTGGGATATCACAATATCTCTTATATTATTAATGCATCTATATATTTGGTAAAGGGTGGAAGACTAGGCCTTTTGCCTGGTGTTTTGTTCCACTCTTGCCGCCCTAGTTTCCGTTATACCGGTGTTATGTTCCCGGATTTTGCGTTCCTTACACGGTAGGGTGATTTATGGGACCCCCTTGACAGTTTGCTTTGAATAAAACTCCTCCAGCAAGGCCCAACCTTGGTTTTACCATTTGCCTCACCTAGCCCTTTTCCCTTGGGAGTCGCGCATCTCGAGGGTCATCTTTATTTTATCCCCCCCGGGCCAGTGCTCGTCGTGAGTGTTGGTCCAACCTGTCAGCCGCCGGTGGCCACCAGGGGCAACTCTGGGCTGGCCTACCGGAAGTTTGGACAATCCGGTGTGCCCTGAGAACGAGATATGTGCAGCTCCTATCAGGATTTTTCAGCACATTCGGGCGGCTTTGCTGGTCTTGTTTTACCATTGTCGAAATGTCTTGTAAACCGGGATTCCGAGTCTGATCGGGTCTTCCTGGGAGAAGGTATATCCTTCGTTGATCGCGAGAGCTTATCATGGGCTAAGTTGGGACACCCCTGCAGGGTATAATCTTTCGAAAGCCGTGCCTGCGGTTATATGCAGATGGGAATTTGTTAATGTCCGGTTGTAGATAACTTGACACCAGATCCGAATTAAAACGCATCAACCGTGTGTGTAGCCGTGATGGTCTCTTTTCGGCAGAGTCCGAGAAGTGAACACGGTTTCTGTGTTATGATTGACGTAAGTAGGAGTTCAGGATCACTTCTTGATCATTGCTAGCTTCACGACCATTCCGCTTGCCCTCTTCTCGCTCTTATTTGCGTATGTTAGCCACCATATATGCTTAGTCGCAGCTGCAGCCTCACCACTTTACCCCTTCTGTTCCCTTTAAGCTTTGCTAGTCTTGATACCCATGGTAATGGGATTGCTGAGTCCTCGTGGCTCACAGATTACTACAACAACAGTTGCAGGTACAGGTTTTGCGATGATCATGACGCGAGAGCGATGCTTGCTTGCGTGAGTTCTTCTTCTGCTTCTTCTTCGATCAGGGATAGGTTCCAGGTCGGCAGCCTGGGCTAGCAAGGTGGATGTCGTTTGAGTTTCTGTTTGTGTTTCATCCGTAGTCGGATGTTGCTCTTATGTATGGTGTGATGTTGTATTCGTGTGGCATTGTATGCCTTATGTATGTATCCTCATCTATTATGTAATGTTGATGTAATGATATCCACCTTGCAAAAGCGTTTCAATAGGCGGGTCTATCCTTGGTGGGACCATCGAGTTCCTTTTGGATAGGGTCGTATATTGGGCGTGACAAGTTGGTATCAGAGCCTCGACCGACCCTAGGAGCCCCCTTGATTGATCGTGTAGTTTGGCCGTTGTTGAGTCTAGAAGAAAACTGTTTTGGGAGTCTAATTATATCGGAGAGTAGGAATTCTTTTTACTCCTCTACCCCTTCGTCGCTCTGGTAAGGAATCTTGACGTAGGTGTTTTGAATTACTTCTCTTCCCCTTCAAATTTTCTTTAGGTTCACGCGGTTGGTTTTCCGGTACTTGTTCCTCAGCTCTTTTCATCCGGTGCATTTCTCGCCTAGTCGACTCGACCCTCTTCATCTTTGCAAGCTCAATCCTCAGTTGTTTTCTTTTCCCACCCACCCACTCCTTTTTCATCTAGGAACCGGAGTCCGTAATCGAGTATCCATCCTACTTGTGCGAAGCCTTTGCTTTCTTTCAATCGGTGTTTTTCTCTTCAAGATATTCGTCGATTTCCCCTTCCAAGTTGCCTTTCTTTTTCCCGCCCTCCCACCCTCTTCTTCCTGGAGCCTGAGTCTGTCTCAACCATCTATCTCATTCGTGCGGAACCTCTTCAGTCTTTCGTCAATTGTTTCAACCGGTGAATTCTCGTCTCGTTCGTCATTCTTCATCCCTTTCTTTTTCCGGTGCACTCAATTCAAGTTTTTCGGTTTGATTATATTCTTTTCCTCGGCTCAACTGTCTTCCCTGCTCGTTCGCCTCTCGCCAGTTTGTCCTTCCGGAGTGCTCAAGACATCCCAGGAGATTCGTCTGTGTTCCAATTAATTCGAGGTTGACACCTCATTCAAATATTTCTATTGTTCCGGTGCATCATCTACCTGTTCAACATCGCTCTCCAACGGTGTTATCTCTTTAGTGGGCCCTAACCCACAGGTCTTTTGCCAGGATCTTACCTGACTCTTCTATTTCCCCCGGAGTTATTCTCAATTCTTTTCAAGTGTGACGTAGGTATGAATTTCATCAGTCACATGCCTACTCCAAGATCTCGTTCATATTCTCTTCATTGTTGGCTCAACCCCTTCGCTTTTCATTCTCCCGTAGTATCTCAGTTATTTTGGTGGTGTTTCTCGTCGTCATTCTCAACTTTGAAGATCGAGGAAGAATTTTCCTCTAAATCTTGCCCATTCTCCCGAAGATTCGTGGTTCTAGCTTCATGTTATCCTCTCGGATTATTCCATTTATTAGATATTCTTTTCTTAACCATCCGGAGTATGTTAGAAGTTGATTTCTGTTTCTTTTCATCGGAGGCCGTTATTCAAGAAGAATTCTTGTCCTCACATTTCAGCTACCGTTATCCAATTATCCCGGTGCTTCGTTCAAGTGTTCTTTAATCAGCTCGTCATCTCTTTGTTCTTTTGCATCTAAATCCCCTCGAGCATATTGGTTCTTCTAATTCTTCTCGGCGATTCTTTCTCTTTTCTTTGTTCATTTTCATTTCTAACGGTGGTTCGTTCAAGATTCTTTGCCTTGATCATCATATTAATTCATTCGTTCTTTTCAATCCTACCGATGGTTCATGAAGATCTTCTCAAGTTTGTGATATGTCACTTCTCAATCCTTTTCAAGAAGAATAAGTAGTATGCGAAATCCTTTGC
The DNA here is from genome assembly GCF_018294505.1 of Triticum aestivum. Taxonomy (NCBI): domain Eukaryota; kingdom Viridiplantae; phylum Streptophyta; class Magnoliopsida; order Poales; family Poaceae; genus Triticum; species Triticum aestivum. The sequence goes on along the minus strand of NC_057804.1, from coordinate 545,879,197 downwards.
TTGTCATCAATTTAATTTGTTGAAGGATAAGCATACAATAAATCTTATTCTTATTTCATCCAAGTGAGTAATCTTTTCATTCGGAGTTTGTTCTTGGTGAATAAATTCTAGTTCTAAGTGTTTTCATCTTTTCTTTTCCGGAGTTCAATTTCCTCGGCCATTTTGTCGGAACCTCCATCTAAATCATCGCAAGGCTCATCTTATTCTTTCATCCTTCAATTTTATCTCGTTATTCTTTTGTTTACCGGAGTTCATGGTGGTTCTTCATGATTTAATTCATTCTTCAAGAGTTCATCAAGATTCTTGTCGGTGGAGTTCAAGTATCTTCCTTCTTGCATCTTGAAGTGTAATTAATTCTCCGTATTCTTTTGAAGTGGAGTTTTGCATTTCTTCGTTCTTCTCAGCTATTCAATCTTTTCCGCTTGTGGTCGGTGATCACCTCATAATTTTGGGATGTTATCCATAAGACCACAACAAGCTTATTCTTTTTCGTTGTTGATTTTCTCAACAACTCTGTTCAACCCTTCCTTCTAAATTCTTTTGATTTCATTCTTTTAATTCTTCCGGAGGCATTGCGTTGTTTATGTCGTCAAGTATCATTCCATCCTCTCAAGATCGTGTTCTTTTCCTTCCATTTTCAGCCGGAGTGCTGCCTAAATCCTTTCAGTCTTATTAGTTTCTTATCTCATTCTAACCGGAGTGGCTTCATAGCCTATCTGATTCCGTGAGCTTTCGATTCTCGTCATTCTCGTTGTTCCTCTCTTTTTCTCGAGTGCTTTCGATTCTTTGCTTCTTCCATTGAGTTCTTGTTTCACCTCATCCCTTTTCCCTTCCGTCTCGGTCCTAAGATCTCGGGACGAGATCTCTTGTTAGTGGAGGAGTGTTGTAACGCCCCGGTTTCGATGCGCCAGGTGTCCGCCAGTTATTCGCTGTCATTGCCATGTCATTTGCTTGCGTGTTGCATTTTGTCATGTCATCATGTGCATTTCATTTTGCATACGTGTTCGTCTCATGCATCCGAGCATTTTCCCCGTTGTCCGTTTCGCAATCCGACACTCCTATGTTCCCCGGCGTCCCCCTTTTGTCTCTCGTTGTGAGTGGGTGTTAAACTTTCTCGGAATGGCCCGAGTCTTGCCAAGCGGCCTTGGTATAGCACCGGTAGACCGCCTGTCAAGTTTCGTGCCATTTGGAGTTCGTTTGATACTCCAACGGTTAACCGGGTAACCACAAAAGCCTCCTTCTCTTTGCAGCCCAACACCCTTCCAAAGTGGCCCAAAACCCATCTAACTCCCCTCCATGCTCTCGGTCGTTCGATCACGATCGTGTGGGCGAAAACCGATCCTCATTTGGACTCTCCTAGCTCCCTCTACCTATATATTAGTCACCCTCCCTCGAATTCGCGGACGAAATTCATCCCTAACCCTAAAATCGCCCTCCGCCGCCACCGGACGCGTCCGCTCCATGCCGAACACGTCCGCGCCCGCGCCCGCAGCCAATTGTGGCTTGCCACGTGTCCCGCCGCCGCCGTTCCCACCGCGCACCGCCACGGGCCCGCGAAGCCCCGCCGCGGCCCGCCGGGGCCCGGATCGGACCCGCTCGGCCTGACGCGCGCCGCCGCGCCAGGCCCGCGGGGACCGCCTCCGCCGCCGCCGTCCTGCGCCAGGCCCGCGCCCCCGCCGCCGTGCCGCCTCCTGCCGGCGCCGCGCCGCCGCCTCGGTCGCCGCGCCTCCCAGCCGGCGCCGCCCCGCCTCCCCGCCGCCCGGAGCTCGCCCGCGAGTGCCTCCCAAGGCCGCCGCGGCCCCCCCGAGCTCGCCTCGTCCCCGCCGCCATCCTCCTGCGCCGGCCGCGGCCGCCGCCGCCCGCCACCGCCCGGATCTGCCCGTCCCCGAGCCGTCCCTCGCCGGAGCGCCGCCCCTCGCCGGAGCCAGCAGCCACCGCCGCCGCCGACCCTGCTTGGGAGCGAGCAGGAACGGCTCAGCGCCCGATCCGCCCTACCGACCGTGTGGGCCATGGCCCCGTTCTGGCCCAGCCAGGCCCAGTCCGAGCCGACCCATTCAGCCTCTCCTTCATTCTGGGTTGAAGCCCGTGGGTGAGCCCGCCTAACCCTCGCCCCGTGCACGTTTTAGTATTTTACGCTCATCTGTTTTTTTCTCCAGAAAACTGCCAAGTCCCCAGAAACTCAAATAATGTTGCATACTTTGACCTGTTGTATCTCTGCATCCGTAGCTCCGTTTTATGCGTATAATATGTCAAATTGTTCGTCTCAACGAGTACATCATTTCATTCCATTGCATCATGTTCATTTGAGCTTATCTTGATGCATGAATCATCGTTGCAAAAGTGCTTCATAATGTTATCTGCTGTGTGTTAACAGAACGAGCTCTTTTGTCATTTTTGTCATGATTGATGTGTGCATCCTATAAGGTTGATGCCTACATGTGTTTTGATCTATGCTATGTCTTCTTTACAGAGGTGCTTACCATGTATTTTTGTGATCAATATGGTGACTAGCACGAGTATGCAAACTAGGCATCGTGATGTTACTGATTTTAGTCCATGTTCTGCTATTATTTTGATGCCATGTAAACTTGATGCTACAGAGAGATCCATGCATATTTTGAGATACTTAAGTAAGGGTGTTTTGAACATATGGTTATTGTCTATCCATTAATGCACTTGGTTACAATTATGGAGTAGTGTAGCATGTCATTTTCGTGTTCTACTTTTGCTTCAAAATGTTTCCTGGCAGATTGTTTACATGCTATTCAATTTGGCCAAGGTTGTAGTTGATCCTTGCATGCTATGGACTTGTTCTTGCCTTGGTTGGTTACATAAACATGTCTTCTTGCTGATGCTATGCTTATCTTGTCATGCAATGACTTGTGGTGAGTGAATCGAGCTTGTTAAGTAGTGTACTTGCTGTTACTGTTTTGTTAGGTTGAATCTGTTATTTCGTGATGCTATGTAAACATGTTGCTACAAATCATTCTATGCATAATCTGGAGATGATCACTAAATATGTTTTGTTCTACATGTCATCCTCTAACCATCCATGCCCCTGGTAGCATTTATAGCCTGCTGTAACTTGTTGTAATCTTGCTCCAAAGTTGCTTCATAATGTTGCTGTCAGCCTGTTAACATTAAGTTCAGTTGTTGCCATGTGTTTTGCTAGTGATCCATGCACCCTATGAACTTTCTATTGCCATGATTAACTTCACAAATATGCCTTCTTACTGTTGGTTGCCTTGCCATGCTATGTATTGCTTTGTAGTGAGTTGCACAAGCTCATCAACATGCCTTCATAATTCTGTTCCTGCCATGTATGAATCTGTAATATAACTTGCTATGTTTATATGGGTGCCATCATATTTTCTGATCCTTTTTGGCTTATGGTCACTAAGGGACATTTGATCTATGCATTTAGTAGTTTCATGCCATGCCTTTGTTTGTCATGATAAGTTCCTGTAACATGTTGTTTGATAGCTCTAAACATTGCAACCTGATGTTATTTTCTGCAAAGTCTGAATTGTTATTACTTGCAATCTTACCATGTGTGTTTGAGCATGTTCTAGTGATTTCTGGAGATAGCTCAGTGTTCATGTTTTGTTATGCTTTACCTGTACATCATGCCCATGTCTTTTTTTCATGTTGAGATGCTGTAGCATGTTGTTTTGATGCTTGCAATATTCCTAGTTGATGTTTTGGACAGCTTGTCCTTTAAACTTGTATAGTGTGCATGTGTTGAACCGTTGCTTCGTTTTGAGCTTACTCGATATGAAACTTTCTTAGAATTGCATGTAGTTTCATATTATCATGTTGCATCCATGTTTTGATGTGTTTGCTTGATGTTTGTATGCATTTTGCATCAATGACATGTTTAACTTGTATTGCTCATATCTTCTAGGTCGTAGCTCCGAACTAAATGAACTTTATATGTAACTTGACTAGAATCTCGTGTAGATCATCTTTGTGCATCTTAACTTGCTGTTTAAAAACTTGAACATAAGTTGTATTCAGATCTGGAGCAATTTCGAAATCTGCATATGAGGACTTACCGGAATTGTTATATGTTGTTCCCGGCCTCATTTAAACTTGCCTTGATGTGTTCCTCGTGTTTGCATCATCTCTTGCCATGAGTAGCTTCATGTAGTCTTGTCATGCATCATGCTTGGTTGTGCATCATGTCATGTTCTTGTGCGGTTTGTTTACCATGTTGTGTGCTTCTTCTCGATAGTTCCTGTTTTGTTGCGATCGTGAGGATTCGTTCGTCTACGCTTGGTTCGTCTTCGTGGCTTCATCTTCTTCATGGACTCGTTCTTCTTCCTAGCGGGATTTCAGGCAAGATGACCGCTACCCTGGATCTCACTACTATCATTGCTATGCTAGTTGCTTCGTTCTATCGCTATGCTGTGTTACCTATCTTTTGCTCATCAAGCCTCCCATATTGCCATGAACCTCTAACCTTTGACACCTTTCCTATGCAAACCATTGTTTGGCTATGTTACCGCTTTGCTCAGCCCCTCTTATAGCGTTGCTAGTTGCAGGTGAAGTTGAAGATTTCTCCATGGTGGACAGGATTTTGGTTGGGATATCACAATATCTCTTATATTATTAATGCATCTATATATTTGGTAAAGGGTGGAAGACTCGGCCTTTTGCCTGGTGTTTTGTTCCACTCTTGCCGCCCTAGTTTCCGTTATACCGGTGTTATGTTCCCGGATTTTGCGTTCCTTACGCGGTCGGGTGATTTATGGGACCCCCTTGACAGTTCGCTTTGAATAAAACTCCTCCAGCAAGGCCCAACCTTGGTTTTACCATTTGCCTCACATAGCCCTTTTCCCTTGGGAGTCGTGCATCCCGAGGGTCATCTTTATTTTATCCCCCCCGGGCCAGTGCTCGTCGTGAGTGTTGGTCCAACTTGTTAGCCGCCGGTGGCCACCAGGGGCAACTCTGGGCTGGCCTACCGGAAGTTTGGACAATCCGATGTGCCCTGAGAATGAGATATGTGCAGCTCCTATCTGGATTTGTCAGCACATTCGGGCGGCTTTGCTGGTCTTGTTTTACCATTGTCGAAATGTCTTGTAAACCGGGATTCCGAGTCTGATCGGGTCTTCCTGGGAGAAGGTATATCCTTCGTTGATCGCGAGAGCTTATCATGGGCTAAGTTGGGACACCCCTGCAGGGTATAATCTTTCGAAAGCCGTGCCTGCGGTTATACGCAGATGGGAATTTGTTAATGTCCGGTTGTAGATAACTTGACACCAGATCCAAATTAAAACGCATCAACCGTGTGTGTAGCCGTGATGGTCTCTTTTCGGCGGAGTCCGGGAAGTGAACACGGTTTCTGTGTTATGATTGACGTAAGTAGGAGTTCAGGATCACTTCTTTATCATTGCTAGCTTCACGACCGTTCCGCTTGCTCTCTTCTCGCTCTTATTTGCGTATGTTAGCCACCATATATGCTTAGTCGCAACTGCAGCCTCACCACTTTACCCCTTCTGTTCCCTTTAAGCTTTGCTAGTCTTGATACCCATGGTAATGGGATTGCTGAGTCCTCGTGGCTCACAGATTACTACAACAACAGTTGCAGGTACAGGTTTTGCGATGATCATGACGCGAGAGCGATGCTTGCTTGCGTTGAGTCCTTCTTTTGCTTCTTCTTCGATCAAGGATAGGTTCCAGGTCGGCAGCCTGGGCTAGCAGGGTGGATGTCATTTCAGTTTCTGTTTGTGTTTCATCTGTAGTCGGATGTTGCTCTTATGTATGGTGTGATGTTGTATTCGTGTGGCATTGTATGCCTTATGTATGTATCCTCATCTATTATGTAATGTTGATGTAATGATATCCACCTTGCAAAAGCGTTTCAATATGCGGCTCTATCCTTGGTGGGACCATCGAGTTCCTTTTGGATAGGGTCGCATATTGGGCATGACATAGAGGCTAAACCCTAAGAGCTAGCCCATGATGGTATGATTGTAATTGTGATCGGCCTTCTAAGGACTAACCTCTCCGGTTTATATAGACACCGGAGAGGGCTAGGGTTTGCATGGAGTAGGTTACAAGGAAGGAAATACAATATCCGGATCGCCAAGCTTGTCTTCCACGCAAAGGAGAGTCCCATCCGGACACGGACCGGAGTCTTGAGTCTTGTATCTTCACGCTTCAATAGTCCGGACGATGCATATAGTCCGGCTCTCCGGACACCCCCTAATCCAGGACTCCCTCAGTAGCCCCTGAACCAGGCTTCAATGACGATGAGTCCGGCGTGCAGTCTTGTCTTCGGCATTGCAAGGCGGGTCCCATCTCCGAATACTCCAATGTACCTATTACGATGAACAGTATCCGGCTTCTCATCAATGTTGTACTCCTCGGCTTCAGTGCCTTAATAATGACAATTTCCACGTGTCGAGCGAATGCGAGGAGTCAGGGTATTTTGCATTTGCCACCCCCGATCCTTCGGGCTAGACGTCTATTTTAAGAGACGGGGATTCCCAGATCCGAACCTCACCCTTCCCCCCTGAGCAAGCATCCAACAGAGCGCCCCAGAAAAACCATTCCAACATGGCCGGTCGTCGCAGCTCTTCTGCTCGCTCCCCTTGCCCCAAGCAGGGGGACTAGGGAGAGTGGTCAGTTCCTCATAGCCATTTGATAGAGCTACAAACCCAAGGGGAACAAGCGGAGAGATCCCCTAATCCGTCTCCAGAGGAGCGAATATGCCTCATTCCGCATCTATTAAGGGGCGTCGGGTTTCCTATTCATCCGTTCCTTCGCGGGCTCCTAGAGTTCTATGGCCTCCAGTTGCACAACTTTACCCTAGCTTCCATGCTACATATAGCAGGGTATGTCGCCCTTTGTGAGCTATTTCTAGGCTGTGAGGCTCATTTCGGTTTATGGAAGAAGCTGTTCTGCCTTGTCCCCCGCAACCAGGGAGAGTCCCTATGTCAAGTGGACGAGGCCGAAGTATGGCGTATCGCCGAGACCGGATACCTATCCGGCACTCCCAAAAAGTCACCAGAGAACTGGCCTTCAGAGTGGTTTTACATTGATGACGTCCCCCTTCCGGATCCAGTCCGGACAGGTCTCCCCAAGTTCAGTAACACCCCGCCGAGGGCACGTCTAAGCTGGCGCCCCCGAGGCCCCCAAGAAGAGGATACCAGGGAAATACATTTCCTAATGAGCAGGATAAAGTTACTAGCTAGATCTGGACTGACGATAGTCGAGGTCATGGCAATATGCATAATGCGAGGAGTGCAACCGCTCCAATATCGGGGCAATCCCATGTGGCATTTCAATAGGCAAGACGATGCCACCCGTTGTGGCCGTAAGGGTCCGGACTCCGCCACTGCTTTGGCAAGAATACTGTCCGACTTATACAAAGGAGAAGAGGAAGACTTCCTTCACATCAAACCACGGGACAGATTCTCCATGTACAATCCCCCAAACTGGGTAAGTCGTCATTCATCTTCCCGCTTCACTTATTATGGCGTTTTTCGCTAAGATTACCTGCCTCGATATTTCTGAGCAGGAACTGAGGAAGGCCGTAGAAGGAATCTCCAGCCCTTCTCCGCAGCCAGAGGACCCCGAAAGGGCCGTGGATCCAGGACTCGAAGAAGATCCGGATACGACTGTGGAGTTTGTCAACGGGATATTTTATCGGGCGAGCCGTGACGGCACCTCAGTGGCTATTACTGCCGATTATCCCGGACTGCTACCTACGTCGCGTGTAAGCCAGGCCGAAGACTCGATCCTCCGAAGAGGACTCTTTCCTGATGTCATGCCTTATCCCTGAAGCGTCGTGTTTTGGCAGAGATGACGGTCGGAGCGCAGGGCCGAGCCCCTAGGGACCCATCGGCCACAGGCGTCCGGATTGGGCAGGCTCAAGAGGAAGGCGGTTAGGGCCGACACACCTCTACAGAGGTAAGGAAACAACCTGTCATGTAATTATTGTTATTTGAAGTATAACTGCGCCCTTTACCTCCTGGAAGGAAGAGGAGTATCCGAACTATATCCGGGGATCCTGCCAACCACGCCTCCACCAGTCGGGCTCCAGAACCGACTTTGAGAGAGGAGGCGGACGTAGGGCCGATGCCGTATAGTCCTCCGACAGAGGAGGCGGACGTAGGGCCGATGCCGTATAGTCCTCCGAAGAGGACGCAGATACGCTCTCTTCCACGAATTCTGAAGTAGAGAGCGCCATGAATCACCGGCATCGACGGGCCGTGCTTCGCAACAACATCTTTTCCGAAGAGGCATTTAATGCTTTCAATTCGAGAGACGCATACATCCGGGCTGCTCAAGGCGGGCTTGCCGGGCGACGGACCAGTATACCAAAGATATACGGGTAAGAAAGTTTGATAAGTATGTATAGCAGTAGCCCCTGAGAGTTGAAACGGTTGGAACAACAGTTTTAAGGATCAATTTATGCACAGGTTCTTGTAGATAAGAATGAGCAATTGTCTCGGGAGCTAGAGGAGTGCAAGACCCAACTGAGGGCCACGGTTGCCAGGCTAGAGGAATCCCAGAAGGCCTCATCTAGTAACATTTATCTCGATTGTACGAAAATGTACCAGTTAGCAACTGGCTGGTATGACGAGTTTAGCAGAAAATTTTGCAGATAACCCCGGAGTAAATCCGGAGGGCAGGAGAGATGACGAGTCGCATCTCCAGAGGCAACTAAAGGCTGGCGAGCGCATTCTTACACAAGTTAGGCAGGAGAAGAATACTCTCTAAGATGCCAATGTTCGGCTGGACGTAGAATTGAAAGACGTCTGCGCGCAGCTGGCAGACTCCATGAAGGAGAACAAAAGGCTTCGCCGCGGCATTTATGTAAGTGCCTAAATGAACTATAGCATAGTTCGGCGAGGAAGTATATTGAAAGAGTTGTGCTTGTAGGAATGCTAACGGGTCGCCCTGAGGAGGAGATGTCCGCCTCTGCAGGCAATTTACTGCAATACCTCTCACAACTGCACGAGCAAGCTCGGCAGGCGATGCAGGGCGTTGTGTAGGCTTTGTGGCCATCAAGCTTCCTGCCGAATGGCATGGGGAGCTTGTGAACATGTTTCAAGGAGCACGGCGGCGCTTCCGTTTGTGGAAGATGTCAGCCTGCCGGCAAGGTGCAAGACAAGCGTGGGCTATGGTGAAGACGCGCTACACCAAGCTGGACCCGAACCATATGGCCGAAGTCGGACCGGCAGGGCCAGATGGGCAAGAAATTCCCGTGAGTCTGGTATATGACCAGGTGGCATTAGCCGCAAAGTATTCTCAATAGGATTGTAAGCTAGATAGCCTGTTGGATAGTATAGAGGAGGAATATAGTTAGTCCAAGTGACTATGTAATTCGATGGACATAAGTAGCCCCTAGCCGGATTAAAATCATTTGTCATGGCAGACCTTTTCGCTTCAGTCCCCGGATCCTACAGTCCGGGGTGTGCCCGAATACCCGCTCAGTTATACAAAACCAGAGTATGCGTGGAAACCAGGCGTAGGGGTCATAAGTGCTTGAACAGACAAGTACCCAACTAGTTATGTTATATTACATGGATAGTAAGAAACATCTTCCAGTGAGAATAGTTCCGTTAAGGGTTTCTTTCCCTGGGTAAGCATGCGACAAGGCACATGTCCAGACTGTGAACCATGACGTTGGATACAAAACTTCTGGGGATTAATGTTATGATAAACGAAGACATCTCTTGTTCACTGACCGAATATTCTCTTAAGGAAACTAGCTTTCGGCTTCACCCAGTCTGAGGTACACATCCAGCTGAACCGGTAGTAACAATCGCAGAGGTGCTCCCCTTATGACCTAGCCAAATTAACGAGAACGTAGGGCATAAACATAGGAGCCAGGCAACCCAGCTTGGCCACATCTTAAGTCATATCGATGCATATAGTGGTGAAGAAAAGGCACACATGGAAAACGCATGTGTGATGGGCAAAAAGCCCTTTAGAGTAAGTTATGTTTACCTTCGTATAGGAAGCCCCCAGGTATTGCTTACACACATAGTGCGGCCGGAATAATCCCGGAGTCCGTACTGTATTAAATACTTTGTGTGAAGAGAAAAGGATCGAGAAAGGAAGAGGGAGGGAGCATAATTAAAAAGGAGGAGGTAAGGAGACGAACACTGAGTTCGGCGCTAGGCGTAGAATCTCCGGAGTCTGGCCGCGTTCCATGGGTTTGGCTCGAGTTTGTTATCGGACGCATTATGTAAGCGGTACGCTCCTCTGGTAAGAACTTTGTCGATGACGAAGGGACCTTCCCACTTGGGTTTGAGCTTGTCCTTCTTCTTCTCCGGTAAGCGTAGAACGAGCTCGCCAATATTATAAGTTTTGGCCCGCACTTCTCTGCTTTGGTATCGTCGAGCCTGTTGCTGATAGAATGCGGAACGGACCTTCGCGACGTCGCGCTCCTCCTCCAGGGCGTCCAAGTTATCCTGTCGATCTAACTCGGCTTCCTTCTCTTCGTACATGCGTACGCATGGCGAATCATGTATTATGTCGCAAGGTAGTAGTGCTTCCGCGCCGTACACCATAAAAAAATGGTGTATATCCGGTGGTGCGATTCGGCATGGTCCGCAGCCCCTAGAGCACGGAGTCGAGCTCCTCGACCCAATGAGTGTCCGACTCTGTCAAGGATCGCACTAGTCTGGGTTTGATGCCGCTCATGATGAGATCGTTTGTCCGTTCGACCTGGGCATTTGTTTGAGGATGGTAGACGGAAGCATAGTCGAGCTTAATGCCCATTTTGCCGCACCAAGCTTTCACTTCATCGGCTATGAAATTTGAGCCATTATCGATGATGATGCTGTGGGGGACACCGTATCGGTGTACGACCCCGGATATAAAGTCTATTACTGGTCCGGATTTGGCCATTTTCACTGGTTTGGCTTCTATCCATTTGGTGAACTTGTCTACCATGATCAATAAGTATTTTTTCTTGTGGCTTCCCCCTTTAAGGGGTCCAACCATATCCAGCCCCCAGACCGCGAAGGGCCAAGTTATGGGGATTGTTTGGAGAGCGGTAGGGGGCATATGACTCTGACTGGCAAAGAGCTGTCAACCGACGCAGTGTTGGACAAGGTCATGTGCGTCTGCTCGGGCCGTCGGCCAATAGAAACCTGTATGGAAGGCCTTGCTAACTAGTGCTGAAGCCGTGGCGTGGTGCCCGCCCAGTCCGGCATGGATTTCGGCCAAGAGCTGCCGCCCTACCTCTTCGGAGATGCACCTTTGGAGCACTCCGGTCGCACTTTTCTTATAGAGTTCCCCTTCATGGACTTTGTAAGCTTTAGAACGCCGGACGATGCACCGTGCTTCATTTTGATCTTCAGGGAGCTCCTGCCTATTTAGGTAGGCCAAGAAAGGCTCAGTCCACGGGGCGATGACAACCATTATTTCGTGGGCTGACGATGTTATTTCGGTGGTAGAGCCTCCGATTATGTCTGATAGTTCGGAATCTGGGGATGTATTCGGATCCGTGCTGGTATTGCCGGACTCCCCTTCCCATACCACGGATGGCTTGAACATCCTTTCCAGGAATATGTTAGGTGGGACAGGGTCGCGTTTAGTGCCGATGCGGGCAACGACATCTGCCGCTTGATTGTTTTCTCGAGCCACATGGTGGGATTCGAGCCCTCGAACCGAGCTGATATTTTAAGGACGGCATTACGGTAGGCCGCCATTTTCAGATCCTTGGCATCAAAGTCTCCGTTTATTTGTGATATAGCGAGGTTTGAATCCCCGCGTACCTCTAGGCGTTGAATGCCCATAGAGACTGCCATCCGAAGACCGTGCAACAGAGCCTCATATTCGGCTGCATTGTTGGAGTCTGTGTATAATATTTGGAGGACGTATTGGACCGTGTCTCCGGTGGGAGACGTCAGGACTACGCCTGCTCCCAATCCGGCCAGCATTTTAGAGCCGTCGAAGTGCATGATCCAGTTAGAGTACGCACTGTACTCTTTAGGGAGTTCGGCTTCCGTCCATTCGGCGACAAAGTCAGCTAATACTTGTGACTTGATAGCCCGCCGAGGCTCGTATGTTATGTCGAACGGAAGGAGCTCGATGACCCATTTAGTGATCCGGCCCGTGGCATCGCAGTTATTTATTATATCGTTTAGTGGTACTTCAGAGGCCACCGTAATCGAACACTCTTGAAAGTAGTGTCATAGCTTTCGGGATGCCATGAAGACCGCGTATGCTATTTTTTGATAGTGTGGGTATCGGGATTTGCATGGGGTAAGGATCATGGATACGTAATAAACCGGCTTCTGTAGCGGGAATTTGTATCTGTCAACCTCTCGTCCAATGACGAGTACTGCGCTTACAACTTGATGTGTTGCAGCTATGTACAGCAGCATAGGTTCGACGATATTTGGCGTTGTTAGGACTGGATTATTGGCCAATAAGGTCCTTATTTCATCGAGTCCGGCCGCGGCTGCATCTGTCCACATGAAGTGTTCGGTGCACCGAAGAAGGCGGTAAAGAGGTAATGCCTTTTCTCCTAACCTGGAGATAAAGTGGCTCAAAGAAGCCACGCATACGGCTAGTTTCTAGATGTGTTTGAGGTATATTGGTATAGCCAACTACGACAAAGCTCGGATTTTTTCCGGATTAGCTTCAATTCCTCTATTAGAAACGATGAAGCCCAGCAGTTTTCCAGAGGGGACGCCAAAAACGCATTTCTCTGGATTCAGCTTGATGTCGTATGTTCGGAGGTTGTCGAACGTAAGCCTCAAGTCATCTATTAAGGTTTCGACGTGTCTTGTTTTTATGACTACGTCGTCCATGTATGCCTCCACTGTTTTGCCGATTTGCTTTTCCAGACATGTTTGAATCATGTGTTGGTAGGTTGCGCCGGCATTCTTAAGCCCGAAAGGCACAGTGTTGAAGCAGAAAGCGCCATATGGTGTTATGAAAGCTGTTGCAGCTTGGTCAGACTCTGCCATCTTTATTTGATGGTATCCGGAGTATGCGTCGAGGAAACACAGCGAGTCTTGTCCTGCTATGGCGTCGATGATTTGATCAATGCGAGGGAGGGGAAATGGATCCTTCGGGCAAGCCTTGTTGAGGTCTTTGAAGTCGACACACAGGCGCCAGGATTTGTCCTTCTTTCATACCATTACCAAGTTCGCCAGCCAATCCGGATGTTTGATATCTCTGATGAATCCGGCCTCAAATAGCTTGGCTAGCTCTTCCCCCATGGCTTGTCATTTGGGCTCTGAAAATTGCCTTAGGGTCTGTTTAACGGGTTTGTATCCCTTTAGTATGTTAAGGCTATGTTCAGCCAACCCGCGCGGGATGCCCAGCAGGTCCGATGGGTGCCAGGCAAAAATGTCCCAATTCTCGCGTAAGAAGTCTCGCAGTGCGGCGTCCATAGCGGGGCTCAACTGTGTCCCGATGGAAGCTGTCTTCGTGGGGTCCGTTGGGTGGACTTAGAATTTGACTATCTCATCTGCGGGTTTAAATGAGGTGGACTTGGGTTGCTTGTCGAGTATCATGTCGTCCCTGTCCATGGTGGCGCGCAGTGTTGTTAATTCTTCTGCTGCTAGGGCTTCGGATAATGCTTCCAAGGCTAGTGTTGCGCTTTTGTTTTCGGTGCGGAGTGCAACGTCCAGATCACTAGCTAGAGTGATGATTCCATTGGGTCCGGGCATTTTAAGCTTCATGTACTCGTAATGGGGTATAGCTTGAAAGCTTGCAAACGCATCCCGCCCTAGAAGGGCGTGGTATCCGCTGCAGAAAGGAGCCACTTGGAATGTGATTTCTTCGGACCTGTAATTCTCTGGGGTGCCGAATACCACATCGAGTGTGATTTTCCCTGCACACCGTGCTTCCCGACTAGGGATAATTCCCCTGAAGGTTGTGCCGCTTTGTTCAATGCGGCTTTTATCAATTTCCATCTTCATGAGTGTTTCTTCGTAGATCAAGTTTAATCCGCTTCCGCCGTCCATGAGTACTTTAGTGAGCCGAAAGCCGTCCACTATTGGGCTAAGGACCAAAGCGGCTGGTGCCCGGATGGTCTGGAATTGGGGTCCATCACTGGCATTGAAAGTTATAGCAGTGTCGTTCCACGGATTTATTTTTGCCACATGGCAGATTTCCGCGGAGCTTTGATGAGCTCGCTTGCGCCTATTGTTTGAGACAAAAGTCTCGAAGACTGTTAGTACCGTATTGTGTTCCTTGGCGGGATGTTGTTCTACTTTATGGCTTTCGAGGAGATCCTCGCCACTTTTTGCTACCTGCCGGAGTATCCAACATGCCCTAAGGTTATGGGTTGGTGTTGCATCTGGCATACTGTGAAGCTTACATGGCCCATTGAGCCATTCTTCCAATACGGTTCCACACCCTGGGGCGGGTTTTGGTTTCTTGGGAATTGAATTGGTTGACTTACGAGTGTTCGGCCGTTTAGTTCAGACAAAGGCTCTGGTGAGGGCCGTACTATCTCAAAATTTTGTTTGGGTCTTCCAGGCGCTATCCATCGCACAGTACTTCTATACTATGGTTGCCAAGTCCGCAAAGTGTACTATGTCACGGCGACTTATAGCATTAAGGAGTCATTTGTTCGTGCAGTTTTTGCAGAAAAGTGAGACTACGTCCTCCTTGTGGCAGTCCTCGACCTTGTTAAGCGCAAGGAGGAATCTGGCCCAGTAATGGTGTACCGTCTCCTGGGGCTCTTGCCTGATGCGGGAGAGACGGTTTAAGTCCGAGCGAGTGTCGTTGGCTGAATCCGAATTTTGATCCGATCGAACACCCGGGGGCACCGGAGGTTCCGAGCCTGACAGTTCGGGATCCGGAGTATTACCCAATCTCTTCGGCCCAATGCCCAATTCTAAGTCCGGGACACGGGTCATGTCTTACTTTGAGTAGGTGTTCGGCTCACTGAGTTCGGTGATCCGGACATAATTCGTCCTCAAAGTTGAGGGGCAACCCGTGTGTGGTTCCTCCGCTACCGCTATCTCATGGGTGGCCGGCGGGGATCTAATGTCCCTTTGGTCGGGTTTAAGCCCAATCCGGTCATAGTCCGTAGCGACTCCCAAAGCGGCGATGCGATCCAAGAGCTCATTAAGGGAGGAGAGCTCAATCGGATCCATCTTTTCGGCAAGCTCCGCATTGATGCGAAGGTTATGCGTGATGACCCGAGAGGCCATCTTTGGCGCGACAGCCGATGGGGCAGCCATAATGAAGCCGCCAAGTCGAAGAGTTTGGCCTACAGCCAACGCTCCCCCAAAGGTGATGTCGTCCTTGACAACGAGACGAGTCATCGAGCCTTACGGCGACGACACAGAGGAACTCTCAATGAAAGCACCAATGTCGGTGTCAAAACCGGCGGATCTCGGGTAGGGGGTCCCGATCTGCGCGTCTTAGGCTGATGGTAACAGGAAGCAAGGGACACAATGTTTACCCAGGTTCGGGCCCTCTCGATGGAGGTAAAACCCTACTTCCTGCTTGATTAATATTGAAGATATGAGTAGTACAAGAGTAGATCTACCACGAGATCGTAGAGGCTAAACCCTAAGAGCTAGCCTATGATGGTATGATTGTAATTGTGATCGGCCTTCTAAGGACCAACCTCTCCGGTTTATATAGACACCGGAGAGGGCTATGGTTTGCATCGAGTCGGTTACAAGGAAGGAAATACAATATCCGGATCGCCAAGCTTGTCTTCCACGCAAAGGAGAGTCCCATCCGGACACGGACCGGAGTCTTGAGTCTTGTATCTCCACGCTTCAATAGTCCGAACGATGCATATAGTCCGGCTCTCCGGACACCCCCTAATTCAGGACTCCCTCAACAAGGGAGAAGCAGTTGCATGAGTGAGTGAGCAGGGGAGAAGGAGCAGCACGGGTGCACGGGCGTGGGAGATCGACAAGGGCGCGCTGGAGATCCAAGATCACGCGCGTGATCTCCTAGTCCACCGGGTTGTGGAGGCAAGCTCCGGCGACGCCGGTAGGGGATCGCGGCGGCGCACGTGCGAGAGCTCCAGTAGGATGCGCGGGGGCACGAGGGAGTAAGCACACGATCTTGAGGAGGATGCGCGGGAGCTCCAGGAGGGACGCGCGCGGCCTCGAGGAAGACGTGGCAGGAGATTCCGGCGAAGCCCGCAGGCAGCGGGAGGGGACCGCGGCGGCGCAGGTCTGGGCTGTGGCGGCGGAGGAGGTAATTGGCGACGGCGGCGAGAGCAGGTACTTGGCGACGAAGGAGGAGCTCAGCTGGACTCGCCGTCCCCTGGCGAATCACGCAGCTGGCCGGCCCCTGGTGACGCGCAAGCGATGTCGGAGGAAGAAGACGGGGCGGAGGGACTTGTTTGAGACACTTTTGAAACAACGAGGTTTTTTTTGCAAATTTACCAATGAATTACGCACGCGACAATAATTTCGGGACGGAGGGAGTATTTGTTTATTAGGTAGAGAGTGGGGATTTTTGGCTACGCACTCCCCCTTCGTGGTTGGTGGCCACATGCGCAAGGTGGCCGATCGTGAAGCTTGGAGCTCAAAATGCATGTTGTTCCTCTTGAATTATACTCCCACCGTCTGAAAATACTTGTCATCAAAATGAATAGAAAAAAATGTATTTAGAACGCGAACTAGAAGCACACGGAGGCGCACCTCCCTGTAATCCAGGCCGCGCAATGCTATCTGGAGATGCATGCATGTTTTGCTCTAATCATTTCCCATATGCGAATACACCGCCGAAGAGTACATGCGCACAGTGCATCCACATTTAATTAGCCCGTGGGACACAACAGTAAAGGTTGGAGATGTCTGCAAATAATAAACTGCGAGCCGCTGCGGCCATGGCACCTGGGAGAATATCACATGATACCAACACTTATATGTTCTCATAATACCAATTCAAAAAATTCAAATTTAAATGTGTCAAAAAATTCAAATTTATGTGTCTACAAGCCCTAAAAAAATCGGATCCAAATTCCATATACACATTGAGAAACAAAAAAGACAAATCTGTTGTGAATAGTGTAGTTTTTATACTATTCATGTTTTGTCTTTATTGACACTATTCATGCTGAATTTATTTATTTTGTTCTCGTTGCATAATTTGAATTTGGATCTAATTTTTTCAGGGCTTGTAGACACATATGGTAAGAACATCCATGATTTTTTTTGGAATATTTTGACACGCTTAAATTTGAATTTTTCAACTTGATATCATGGGAGCATACAAGTATTGGTGTAATATTCTCCCCATGGCACCTAGGTATCACGGCGAGCTGCGACTGGACTTCCACCAAAACAGACGGGCACCACCACGGCTATAAGAAAAAGGGTCATGTAATATTCTCTCGGGAGACTAGGAGTAATAGTAAGGCGCATGTCATGCAGGCTTCATATACTAGACCTCCGGAGCGGCGGGTGAAGCCACCAGCCGGCTGGAACAAGCTCAATGTCGATGGCGCGTGGCGCGAGGAGGACGGAACAGGCGGTGCCGGGATGATCCTCCGAGACCACAGTGGTGCAATCATCTTCTCCTCTTGCAGGTTCCTCACATGTTGTGCGAGTCCGCTGGAGGCGGAGGTGGCTGCGTGCATGGAGGGGATCGCCCTAACCCTCGAGTGGAGCAGAGAACCTTTCATCCTTGAGACGGATTGTCTTGTCGCAGCGAACATGATCAAGGAGAAGGGCTTGAATCGCTCACCTGTTGCATCCCTAATTGGTGAGGTGAAGAGGCTCCTGTCACAAGACCGAGAGTACAAGTTATTTCATGTGAGTAGAAATAGTAACAATGTAAGCCATATGCTAGCCCAACTGGGACTTTTGGTACCACGTACTGCAGTTTGGCTAAGAGGCGGACCTGATGAAATTGACATTTTGTGTCAACAGGATTGTAACGATTTACCTTGATTAATACAATACAAATCGTTCACAAAAAAGAAAGGGGTCAGATCACAAAAAAAAAATTGAATTAGGGTCAGATCCTGAAAATCTTTGCTAAAAGGGTCAAAACACGAAATTCGACCCCCACCAGTTCGGGGAAATGCACACACATCTTGCGTGATCCTCGCCCCTCTCTTTTCTCCCTCCTTGCCCAGATCACGCTCGATGGGCCGGCGGCTAGGGTAAGCACTCGTCTGTCGACACCCCTTTCTCCCCTCCAATCGCCGCCGCCACCTCCGATGCCAACGGTATTGGGTCCTTCCCTCGCTCCACCGCCTTGTGGACAACGAGATCAGGCACCTCCTCGCTCGCCTGCCATGCCAGCAGCGTTGGCTAGGTCGTCGGCATCGCCTCTGCCTTCTCCTGACATAGCCGCATTTGCTTCTCTCTCACTGATGAGTACCGAAGGAGTTGCTGCGAGCGTCAATTGCAGCAAAAAAAATCCTTTGGTTCCACGGCTCTGGTCCACCGCGGGGGTTCCAAAAGTTTCAAGCGAGCTGCTCATCGGGCTTCATCGATTGTGGGCAAGTGAGCGTTGATAAATACGGCACAGGTCGTCGGTTACAGCAGGTGTTGTTTGGTTGGGAAGGCCTGGGCATGGAATCGCATGAGGCATCAGTAGCGACCCACACACTGGCACAAGGATGTGACGATGGGGCATCAAGCGCAGCTGTACCAGCCAGAAGACCTCATCCCATGTCTCCAAACTATGAGTATTGTTATGTCCTGTAAATTTGTTTTTGTGTGAACCAAGTATTCGATGAATTGCCATTTAGGGCCTGATGGTCAACTGCATGTGTCCTTTGTGTCTGCAACTGCATACTTGCAGTCTGAAAATCTTCACGATTAGGCTACAGGAGAAGATATTTCTTTAGAAATTTAAGAGTTAAATGATATAATTTTTATGGTACTAAGAAAGGGCATGTTGCTTTTAGAGTTATGTGTTTGGTTCCTTTTATGCGAACACATACCTACTACCTAGAAATTCAACAGTCCAGATCTAATGTAAATGGTTATGCTCTACATGAAGTTAGTAATTGAGGATTTAAAAAGTAGGCATCATAAAAATGTGTCAATAATGAGAACACTGGGCGAGAAAGCTAAAGAAGAAAAACCTAAAGAAGAAAAACCTGTAGATTCTCTTGGTTTGCTGATTCTCTTGGTTATGCTCTACGTGACGAACTGGATGGATCATGGATGGAGGCCGTCGGTTGGTTGGATGACCGGATTCTTTCTTTCTGCTGGACGGGGAAGGAGAACTCTGACTTTGGTCCACCGCGGCGGCCGTCCACGTCCAGGCATGTATACTACTGCTGCCTTGGCTCTCACGTCGTCAGAGGCAGCAGGGTATGGCCGGGGAGATTCTCGGCAAGCACCGTAAACGGTTTCAAGATTGTTGTGCTGCTCGTCTGCGAATGCCCTTGTGTGTGTGAGTAGTGGCGTGCCTCCGTCGCAAAATTGGTTGTATCGTACTAGTACACGTCGACGCATGATGAATTGGACTCCACGGCTACCGCTGAAACAGATGATTCTAGCCACCAGTTGCTGAGACGCCTTACCCATCGGTGGACCCTGCGAGGAAACTGCCTAGTAGCTGGTTTCCTTGGGCAATTCATTATTGACTAGACCAATCTGCAGGCTCCTTTTCCTGGCAAAGCTACACGGTGGTCAAACGTGCGTGATGCCTAATCAGTAATCACGACTACCGCATTTATTTGGATTTGGACCGGAATATAGAATTCCTTGGCAGTGAGTATATATATATATGTATGTACGGGGCTGATGCCAGTGGTCTGATTTAATATCGACCGTGCGTAGTATTGCCAGCGACCACCATGCCCGGCTCCACCGTGGTGCTCATCGGCGCCTTCGTGGCCGCGCTTCTCGGCGTCTCCCTCTCCACCGTCGTCCTCTGCTCCAACCGGCGCCAGGCGCACCACGCGTCACCGTCGCCGTTGCCGTCACAGCGGAGCGTTGTCGACCTCGAGCATGGCCTGCGGCGGCCGTGCGGGATCGACAAGGCCGTCCTGTCCACCTACCCGACCATGGTGTATTCGTCGGCTGCGAGCCGAAGGGGCCAAGGCCAGAGCCAGATGGCTGCCGCCGCGGCCACCGCGTCGGTCGAACATGGCCAGGCGCAGGGAGACACGACGTGTTCGGTGTGTCTGGCGGAGTATGCAGACGGCGACGAGCTCCGGTGGCTGCCCGGGTGCCGGCATGCGTTCCACCGGTCGTGCGTCGACGAATGGCTGCGCCGGCGGCCGAGCTGCCCGCTCTGCCGCACGTAGCCTCCAGGCATGCATGCAATAGGTAGCGCATGGGTCGAATGAATCACACATTTGTGTTCATTCCTTGACTTTATTTATTCAGTGCACAATTCTCCGCGTGAAGCTCTAACAGACAAACAAACTGCCTAGATAGATTGCCTGTCGTGTCCTCTCGTGTCGGAACCATTTCCTAGGCAGCAACAGATCATAGGGTAGCTAATTCGCGTTCGTACATGTCTCCTACTACGTACTCCCTCTGTTTCTAAACATATCTTCTTTCTAGAGATTTTAATATAAACTATATACGGATACAATATTTATTTGTATGTAGTCCATATTACGTATGTATTTCATATTAAAATCTCAAGTAAGATTTATATTTAAAAACGAAGGAAGTAGCACGTTTTGGGCCACAGCCGCCGCGGAGTGAACCATTCATGTCTCTACTAGATCATCGATGGCGCGCGTTGCCGCGCCCATTCCTTTCTTCAATGTAATATGAATTTATTTACATAGATATATGATGTTATGAGTGAGAGCCAATCTATATGTTCAAAATTTAAGAATGATCGTGCAGAAAAAGAAGCAACTGAAGTCACATCTTTGTAGGCACTATCAATGAATAGTCATATTGTACATGTGCAAGAAATGGTCAAACTGTCCAATAAAAACATGTTGATTGAGGATTTTAAAAAGGTTTACCTTCAAGCGTGTCCCATGTCTAAATAAAGCTGACTTCAATGAGGTTGAAAGGAAAGTTGTATATACCTCTAAGATCTTCTTGGTGGTTAATGTCACCAAAACATCATATAATTCATCATATGAAGTGAAAATCTTCTCAGCATCACCTTGGTTCTTGTATACTGCGATCATGATACAACATACATAATATGAAACCTGTACAGCAAGAAAGAAAGTGGGCATAGTTCCATAAAAAGAGATAGGGAGTCAACCTCTGGGTTCCTTGTCTATTTGTTGTAGATCCTTCATTGGCGGAGTTCAATGGCATGTCAAAGGATTGTTGGCATATGAAGAAAACTGGAGGTATTGTATGACAAATTAAAATGTATTGTCTCCAAGAAAATGGTTTGACAAATGTCCTTATACCGGGGAAACAGGGAGAGCTAAAGAGGTGATGTGCTTGTGGTAGAAGAGGACTGTAAGGCGTTTTCTTATTCTGTGACCAAGTTGGAATCCTCACTTGGTTGAATTTGAATCTGGCATGAAAAAGAAATGTAGCAAAAATTTGTGAGCACGTTCAATTTTCGTGAGGATATCTATTTGTATTTACCCGAAATATATGAAGGTATCCCACATAAAATTAGGTTAATTTTTTTATCAAGCAATATATATAACTTATACGCAAAACATAAATATATTTAACCTCTACTGAACCAGACACAACTCCAATCTAGCAAAATCACCCTTCTAAGGTCCAAGTTCGAACTACAAACAAAATCGAGTAAGCAAGTACTACTTCCCAAGGGACATCCCCAAACTACTTGAGAAGGTGACTTGTCCATTTCATATTTTGCACACATAAATGAAACTTTACCTGAATTACTATTATCTACTTGCTGAAAGTTTTTACTAAAGCAATCATATGGTTGGTCCAACAAAATTATCTTCCCATTGATTTGTCCATTCATAGTTGCAAGGTTCCGTAAATAAATACTTAGATGGCCATAATTTGCTAGTTGAACATGCATAATTCAGAGGTTTTTAAAACGAATAGGTACATGCCAATAATTTGTTAGCTTCTGCTAAAGTGCATTCAGGATATTAGTTGAGTGATCAAATACTCCTGTATAAAATATGCTACCTCCGTCCCAAAATATAGGACGATTTGGTATGCCTAGTTTAACCTACCAAACATATTATATTTTGAAACAGAGGTAATACAATACACAATATTCTGTGATTAAAATAAGGTCATTAAATCTATGTTGCTGCTGTTGGTTAGAAAATTAGCATCAATTAATTATCATAGGTTCCGGATAATAAAGGTCACATACACCTCATTACAACTATGAACGGATACCAATTGGGCATCCAGTTCTCCTCATCAGCAACATGATCTCAAGCGCCACTGTATGCATGGCCTCCATCGCCCAAGTCGTTTCCAGTTCCAGAACTCGTACAGGAACGCGCGAGAAACAAAACCACATAAAATTCTCCAAAAGTTAAAATTAATTTATCTAAATTGTTCCAGAGTGTATAGAGCAAGGCAATACACACCTTGCAGTATTTGCAAAGTATAATCAGCAGATCGGGATACGGATTGGATTCACCAACGTTGCTGCTTCGCGTACTTGTGGCTGACTCCGGGAGGACCATGCTGCTCGCTGCGTCTCCACCCGAATCTTGTCAAGCATGCTGCTCAGTGCAGCTCCACGCGAATCTGGCGCACTGGAAGGCAGCAGCATGCCCAATGGGGTCTCCACACAAAGAGGCTGCGATGAGCATGGGTAGTTGATGCGCCGCCGTCGCCATTATCTTCTTTTTAAGAGAGAAAATGCTGCTTGTATTTGTATTCTCATACGCAGTAGTAGGAAACAGACCACAACCCCTGCAACCTAAGCACAACGATCCTTACAGTGCTCCATACCTTCACCATGGCTCCAAGACGCCAAAGCCGCGAAGGTAGATGAACCACCGTCAACCATAACCCGAAACAGGGCCTGTACCCCAACTCCGTCGCCGCTCCGGTCGCCATCACCACATCTGGCAAAGCTTCCCAACGCGAGATCCACCGCCACGGCCTCCGGTCTCCCGGATCCACAGCATGATCCAACGCACAAAAGCCCCCAGGATTCTCGCCAACCCCGCAGCCAGCGCCAAACGGATGGGAAGAAGCCGGACTCGCCCGTATTCCGCTCGCCGCCATCTTCACCTCCCCGATGAAGACGGCGCCGTCGCCGTCGCCGCCGCCGCCATTGCCAACTGCGTAGGAAACGGATGGGAGAGGCAGGCCAGGCCCGGGAGGGGAGGGGTGGCGTGAGGTTAGCCCATCTCCAGGGGCAGATGCGCAGCGCGTATCACAGCCGTTGGCTCATGATCAGACGCTAGGCTGTGTAGGTTGAACGAGAGGGCTCCAAAACAGTTTCGGGAATAGCAGCCCATAGAACAGTAGGCCCACGAGTAGCCCAGGCGCGCGGAGACGTGCATGAAACGTGGTGCAGTTCTCTCAAAAAAAAACGTGGTGCAGAGATCAGATCGGACGGCTGAAAACGGTCTAATCGGAAAAATGGATGGCCAAAAACTCAAAACGCCGAGAGAGCTCGCTTTAGGCTCGGTTTTACTGTTCTTAATTCATGTATCTAGACAAAGCTGAACTTTTCGCAAAAAGAAAAAAGAAAAAAGGACAAAGTTGAGGATCTTACCGCATCCAAGGCGAACCGGTAAACCTTCTGTAATCGATTGGACCGCACTATCCGGACTGCAGAAGCCATCAAAAGCGGTACTGTATCGGTCCATGGCGTAGTCCAGACGCAATTTCTTCCGCTAACCGAAGACAAAAGTGGGGGAGGTTTGCGGGAGTCCAGACCGTTCCCAATCCCGCTTCTGACCGCCCTGGCCTACCAAAAACCCGTCACCACCTCTTCCATGCTTTCTTCCGATGCACATGTCGCTTACCGCGTCGCATTCATGTAGGCCTAGAGCACGCGGAGGCCGGCATTGATGCTGTGATGTGACCGGAGGGAGGGAGGGCGGCGCTGACCGACCCGACCTCCCGGTAGCCGCCGCTTCAATGCCAACGCAAGTTCACGAGGAACCAACTTCGACCGCTGCGCCGTACTGAAGCGGCTGACCGGCCCTTCGCATGGCCTAGCCGCGGCTATATAAGCCGCGCTCCGGCGCCGTCCACATCGCATCCTCCTCCTCCGATCCTTCCCGCCCATCACCCTCCAAATCTTCGACGATGGGCAAATCCTAGGCATCGGGGCTGGCAAACGGTTCCGAGGCGGGACCTGGCGGCTCGTGGAGACGCCACCCTCGAACTCCGGGGTCGTCGTTCTTGTCGGCTGGCGGCGACTCGACACGGGCGGAGATCATCATCTCCTCTGGCGACGAGGAGAACCAGCAGCCGCCACCAGGCACTGCATGCTGAGAGTGAAAATATATATTTATACGTTGCTGATTCAGGTACTGCATGCTACAAGTAATGTTACTGAAAATTTGCGCAACCATCATGATTTGGGAACTATTCACCTGTCGCTTGAATCCAACTATTTGAGTTCACTGGTCGGTGAAACAATCACAACAGTGTTTCCTTCATAATGATTATGTTTCTAATTCGTCTGAAACCTAGAGTTGTACTTAAGATTGTGAAAAACATTCTTCAATCCATTTTTTCTACAAGGCATGCGATCCTTAAGATGTTCCCATTCAGATTGACATGCTGCCATCTTTTTTCTACTGTTACTCAAGGTATGTTGAAAATATGAGAGTTCTACATTATCCAATGGTTCTAATTGGGTTATAACGGCTGGAGTTTAATTTTATTTTTGTTTACATGTCCTTAGTGGACCTTTAATTTATTTGCTGTAGTAGTTACCTTCCAATGCAACCCAAATCCTAATGGTTGTATTGCAGTTCAGTCAATCATCTTTCCTCTATCAAATAAATAGAAATCTGAAATCACACATGCAGTGGAGGGCTACTACACCAGCGGCGTGCCAGTGCATGCTGACGGTCCTTTTCTTACCGTCGGATCAGTGTAAAGCACAACTCTGGACATGTATTTTCAGTGAGACCAACTATCTAGAATACGTCTAAAGAAACTAAAAACTATCTAGAATTCTCCCTCCTCAAAAAAAGATATGATTTTTTTCTTGATGTAGATATTGAAATTAAAATTCCGAAACTTGTAATATGAAAATATCACTTAACTGTTGGACCTTTCTTTCAACATATATCTTGGCCGGCCTCTGTTCACTATAGTTTTTGTTCGCTTCATTTCTTGGTTGGTGCTTGACATGGAATGCCCTACAGACTGATGAACATGAATCATAGGGATGAACATGAATCGTAGGAACCTCCGAAGCATAAAGGGAACAACAAGTATAAATTGGGAATAACAAGATGAACTGGCTTTTATCTTGAGGCATTCTTACATACATTGAAAATTTTGGGGGCATTCAATTGCATATGAACTTCTGTTTGAATCTTAGATTGACGAGTAATTTGTTCAAATTATGGTTTATCAATGTAGCAAACCACAGTTTCATCAGCACAAAAAACACGCAAAATATTATCAGCAAATCTCTACTTATAAGTTCAAACAATAAGTTATTCATGCTATATGTACTCCATTTTCTTATACGTAACTTGCTAGGTTTACCTAAGCAAGAAATTCTGTTAATTTTTTTCATATAGATGAATTAACCTATATTTATTTTATGGAACAATTTCTTGCAAAAATTCTTTGATTGGGGAGGCAGAGATAGTTGGTGGAGTAGAAGAAGAACAGTGATTAACAAAAAAGAAAGTCAATAATGTTGCTTGACCTGCATCAACGTATAAATGTTGTTTCACACAATAGCACTAAATATGAAAGCATATTTATATTTTCCATTGCAATGCACGGGTAATTACCTAGTATATATATATTATCCTTCTCTATCTTCGGCATAGTCCACTCAAACTACAGGGTATTCCTGCCCCCTTCCACCTCCTATATACTTCATCTACAATACTCCTTCCCTGTTTTTTTAACAAGTCGACACACAGAAAAGGATTTGTCCAAACTAAAAGAACCAAGATGTAGTCGTTGCTTACATCATTGCTGGTGCCACTCTCTTACAGCATGGCGTTGTTGTCTTCCATGGTGGGTGCTCCTCTGATCCGACGACCAAGCCGACGTTACAGACCACCGTGAATCCATTTACGCCTCCAAAATCCCAAGCGAACAGACCAAGTGCCTCTCCTAAATAGCAATTCTGAGTCATTACTTTCTTTTAGATAAAAGGCTAGAGCCCGATTTTATAAATAAAGCCACCACACAGAGTCATAAACATCCACAACGAACATCACACAAAGCACGCAAAGTATCAACCAGACCTCCCAGGCAAAAGTAGAACGTACATGGCTCCCAGGCCAGTACACGACACGCAGGCCGGAGAGACTAAGGACAGCAACATTAGGGCCAGCAACACCTAACTGCCGGCATGAACTGGAGAAAGGGAGATAGCAGAAGCCCGGATCTTGGATATCATCACATCGAGCGCATCTCTGTCCTCCTCCTTAATCAATAATCTCCACTGCTGCAAGAATACGCAAGTTTTAAATAAGCAATCAGCAGGCTTAGTAGGAAAAACATGCTCACTTGATACAGATCCACAAGTCAAAAACGCAAAGATAAGTGGAGTAAGATGTGGCACCTATAAGGTCAAAGGAGTGGCCTGCTTCCATGCTTAGAGAGTGCCCACGATGAACTTGAATGCTAGGTTATCCACGTAACCCTCTTTCGCCACCTCGCGAGTTGTTGCTGCCTGTTAGAGTTGTGTCGAATATTATTGTACAAGGTAGATTACAGTTGGACTTGGTTTTGGACTGTGTGTAGATAGGGTAGGAGTTGTGTCCTAATAGAACACTTGTATCCTAGGCCTCTCATATATAGCGGGGGTACACACACGATGTAACATATGCCAACATAATAGCACCGGAACGCAGGGGAAGCCGGCGGCATGTGCCGGTGTCCAGGGCGACCGGGTACAGTATTGTAACGGTGTCATGGGGAGGAGCTCCCATAGTCAAGCCCCGGGGATGTAGCCATATCGATGAACCTCGTTAACAAATCTCGGTGTCGTGCCTCGTGTGATTGCTTGGTTCTTGGATGATCGACGGTATGCCTCGGATTTATTCTAACAAGTGGTATCATGAGCTAGGTTGTCCGAAGGCTTCGGTTCGTTGATTTAGAGGAAGAATTGAGTCTGAGATGCAACCGGGTAAAGGTGTGGTTCTCGGCGAGGTCCAGAAACAACGGCATCAGGCGAGTCGTGCGGCGGTCGATCAGTGGATCCATCGGGCGACCGTCAAGCGACGCGCGCGAGTTGCGACAGCAGCGATGCGATTCAGCAGGCGGAGTTCTCGGCGGCGGCGCGATGTATCGCGTAATCAGCAGCAGGTTAGATCGGATCGATGAAAACCAGGTGCAGCGTAGTGGGCCATGGCACTGAAAGACCTTGGCGTGATGGCCTGGCGAGGCCTAGTCGGGCTGTGTGCTGGAGGCCTGCACTGTGCTGGGGCTGGGCGATGCCCACGTTGGGCTGCGTGTGAAGTGCTGCTCATTGGAAGGCTTAAGGGCTGTTTGGTTGGGAGCCCAAACCTGCCAAGCCAAATAATTGGCGTTGACCAAGTGCATGGGCATTGTTTAGATTGTAGCCCATCTTTTGGTGCGCCAACGCTCCGCTCAGCTCTCCAGTTCATTTTTGCGCCAACGATTTGGCAAGACGCGGGCGGCAGAAAGCTGGGCCAATTTTTTGGCTCGCCCGTGCGTTGGCAGGGCCAGCCTGGGCGGAGCGTTGGCGCAGCTTTCTGCCGCCCGTGTCTTGCCAAATCGTTGGCGCAAAAATGAACTGGAGAGCTGAGCGGAGCGTTGGCGCACCAAAAGATGGGCTACAATCCAAACAATGCCCATGCACTTGGTCAACGCCAATTATTTGGCTTGGCAGGTTTGGGCTCCCAACCAAACAGCCCTTTACGTCCGTATGCTGTGGAGCACCTCAGATTTGTTTGTTGAAAAAAAGGAGCGGCCAGGTTCATGTGTGTGTATAAGAGCAGTTTCGGTTGGATCAAGTACGATCTATTTTCTGCTATAAGATGCACGGAGAAGCAACAACAAAGAGTGACAAGAAGAAGAAAAAAGAAGATATGTGCAGTTTGCATAGAAGTTTTTTTTCTGGGTCGGTTTGCCGAGATGGCTTGGAACACGTGGACAGGCCGCGGAGGCGCGCGGATAAGTGCGTCATACAGGATCATGCATACACATGGCGTCTAAGACATGCACAGATGTGCGTGCGGACACGACGCAGGGTGGAGCATGGTTGCAGTCGGATATATTCGACTGGGTCAGACTGGACAGTCTGATGGATCGACGGGAGTCGGTTGATACAGAAAACGGTGCGGGATCGACGACGACGACATAGGAGCGTGATGCTGATGGTGACCGCCTTCTGGGGCGTGAAAACACGTGGCGCAGGCCCCGAGGGCTTGTGTGGCTTCAACAAGACTATGGCGCGGGGTTGATTCAAGACGGTGCACATGAGAGCTTGGAGTCGACGGGGCGCGGGGTGGCAAGTACAACCACCATGGAGTCATGTTGAAGGTGGAGCTGGAGTCTAGAGGACTTCACTCGGTGCTGATTGAGGGGCTACGGCGTAAGTCGACAGAGAGTCGAAGCCTATTCAGCGGGAAAAAACGAGGGACACATAGTTCGGACTGGAGCTCAGTGGTCTGATAGAAGTGTGAAACTCGTCATCGGTCGGTAATGGTCGGTGGTACTCTGTAGTGGGGGTTGAGTTGTGTGGTTTTGCGATCCTTGAGACTCGACCGGGACAGCGGAGGCTCGACGCGGAAATAGCGGCGAGGCGTGCGGTATGCACGGAACATGGAGACGGGCCAGGGCTCTGGTGGTCATACATGTGGTGAGACAACTACGAATTTGACTCAGGGTGACACAGGGCGACGGTGAAATTCCTTCAAGTTTCAGACAAGCATTCAAGAAAGAGCGGTGACGTTGAGTTCAGGTAACTCTTATATGTGGCGTCCAATATGTGAGTTGTTCATTTTCATGCAGACAGTGGTCGGTGTGTGATGGCGTTGAACGGATTCTCCGGAAGTTGGAAGCACAAGATAGAGTAATGAGGAACTTAATTTTGCTCGAGTGTTGATTGTGAAGAAGACAAGAAGGAACTACAGTTGGAGGTGGAGTCACATGGAGTCTGGGAGTATCAGCGGCGCTCATGGCATATCTCAAGTCCAATGTACATAGAAGTTCGACGCACGGACGAATTCAAGGTGGTGGAGAATATTCGCCAAGGTGGAGTTTGTTAGAGTTGTGTCGAATATTATTGTACAAGGTAGGTTATAGTTGAACTTAGTTTTGGACTGTGTGTAGATAGGATAGCAGTTGTGTCTTAATAGGACACTTGTATCTTAGGCCTCTCATATATAGCGGAGGTAGACACACGATGTAACATATGCCAACATAATAGCACCGGAACGCAGGGGAAGCCGGCGGCATGTGCCGGTGTCCAGGGCGACCGGGTGCAGTATTGTAGCGGTGTCATGGGGAGGAGCGCCCATAATCAAGCCCCGGGGATGTAGCCATATCGGTGAACCTCGTTAACAAATCTCGATGTCGTGTCTCGTGTGATTGCTTGGTCCTTGGATGATCGACGGTATGCCTCGGATTTATTTTAACACTGCCGATCCCACCGTCCGTCGCTGCTCAATAAGATAAGGGGAGAGGGGCTCGCGCAAATAATACTGGAGGAGAGAAGAGACTTCTGCAACCCATGGGCTTGGCGGAGTCTTCGCTGCGGCCGGGCCGGGAGCTCGGCAGGAGTCGCCGCCGCCGCTGTCGGAGTCAATAGCTTGTGCGGAGCCTTGGCCGCCGCCCCAGTCGCCACGGCTAGGGTTTGGACTCAGATGCTCGTTTGGAATGTTTGACCGAGGATGGGTCGTTTCGGTCGGGAATGTTATAGGGACCCAACTCCACTGACTTGAGCCAGCCGCTTTGATTGCTCCACGAGACACCCCTGTAAAATGGAGTCAATCCAATTTCCACAACCCACGATTCACAGGAGAGCTCACGTTCGAGGGAGCTTAGTAACTGTACTGACTAGAAGTTGTCGCGCGCTTTACCGTGCCGTTTTTCTCTTTTATGGATTGTACTTTTTTTGGAATGTACCATGATGGGTCGCTGGGTTTCGGGCCTTAATTATGCTAGGCTCAGTGTTTTTCCTTGCGATGGGCCCGTCCTTGACTTTTCTTGGAGGCACAGTTTAAATGTAAGGGGAAATACAACAATAGTTACATACATCCATATATTTTCAAGAAAATTCACACAAAGGCGCTGGCCACAATGACAATTGATCATGCTATCCCTTACACCCTCCCCATCCAACCACGTGGCGCATAGCGTACCAACACAGAGCATAGGACTCTTATAGAATACAATGGCATGTCCCTGCCCACTACTTTATATATTGGGCCGATCCATTAGTATAGGTTGGCTAGATTTCGTTTCTTTTATTATTATTACGTGGTTTTTCTTACTGAAGTTCTAAAAATATGTAAATGTGTAAGTAATTTCAAATGGTATTTTAGAAAATGTCCATGAACTTTTAAATAATGTTCATCTACTTTTTAAAAATATGTTTGTACATTTCAAAATATGTTCATGACACTTTATCATGTGTTCACATGATATGTTTGCACATTTTGAATAAATGATCATAAATTTAAAACAATGTTCAATTTTGAAAAGAGTCCATGCTTTAAAAATGTCCGTGCTTTAGAAACATGCTCATATAATTACAAACCGTGTTCATCTCAATAAAAAGTTACAAACTGTCTTCTTGTATTACTTAAAGTGTGTGCACACATTTCAAAAGTCATACAATCTAAAAGTAAACCCAGGGCCCATGCACTTTTCACACCCCTGGATTCACTATGGGAGCTTATTTCAAGGGAGCTTAGTAAGTAGTAACTGTATAGATTACTCCATTCATCTTATAATGTAAGATGTTTTTGTAAGCTGTGTGGCAGAGACGGCTAGTGAAGAAAACTGAAAATCCCTGGAGCCAACCAATGATTGTAGTTCACATTATCCTAGTAGTATTTGTTTCTTAGGTATATGTGATATACATGTAATTGATCAAATGGCCAACGCTCATGTCAACATGAACTTCAACGCGTTCCTAGAGAAAACCAAGCTGAAAGATGATGGCAGCAACTATACGGACTGGGTCCGGAACCTGATGATCATCCTCATAGCTGCCAAAAAAGCATATGTCCTAGAAGGACCGCTGGGTGAAGCACCCATCCAAGAGAACCAAGACGTTATGAACGCTTGGCAGTCACGTGCTGATGATTACTCCCTCGTTCAGTTCGGCATGCTTTACAGCTTAGAACCGGGGCTCCAAAAGCGTTTTGAGCAACACGGAGCATATGAGATGTTCGAGGAGCTGAAAATGGTTTTCCAAGCTCATGCCCGGGTCTAGAGATATGAAGTCTTCGACAAGTTCTATAGTTGTAAGATGGAGTAAAATAGTTCTGTCAGTGAGCACATACTCAAAATGTCTGGGTTGCACAACCGCCTATCCCAGCTGGATATTAAGCTCCCGGATGAGGCGGTCATTGACAGAATCCTTCAGTCGCTCCCACCAAGCTACAAGAGCTTTGTGATGAACTACAATATGCAGGGGATGGTGAAAACTATTCCTGAAGTATTTTCAATGCTGAAGTCAGCAGAGGTAGAAATCAAGAAGGAACATCAAGTGTTGATGGTCAATAAAACCACTAAGTTCAAGAAGGGCAAGGGTAAGAAGAACTTCAAGAAGGACGGCAAAGATGTTGCCGCACCCGGTAAGCAGTTGCCGGGAAGAAGTCAAAGAATGGACCCAAGCCTGAGACTGAGTGCTTTTATTGCAAAGGAAAGGGTCACTGGAAGCGGAATTGCCCCAAATACTTAGCGGACAAGAAGGCCGGCAACACTAAAGGTATATGTGATATACATGTAATTGATGTGTACCTTACCAGTACTCGTAGTAACTCCTGGGTATTTGATACCGGTGTCGTTGCTCATATTTGTAACTCACAGCAGGAGCTGCGGAATAAGCGAAGACTGGCGAAGGACGAGGTGACGATGCGCGTCGGGAATGGTTCCAAGGTCGATGTGATCGCTGTCGGTACGCTACCTCTACATTTACCCACGGGATTAGTTTTAAACCTCAATAATTGTTATTTAGTGCCAAGTTTGAGCATGAACATTGTATTTGGATCTCGTTTAATACGAGATGGCTATTCATTTAAATCCGAGAATAATGGTTGTTCTATTTATATGAGAGATATGTTTTATGGTCATGCCCCGATGGTCAATGGTTTATTCTTAATGAATCTCGAACGTAATGTTACACATATTCATAGTGTGAATACCAAAAGTGTAAAGTTGATAATGATAGTCCCACATACTTGTGGCACTGCCGCCTTGGTCACATTGGTGTCAAGCGCATGAAGAAGCTCCATGCTGATGGACTTTTAGAGTCTCTCGATTATGAATCATTTGACACATGCGAACCATGCCTCATGGGCAAAATGACCAAGACTCCGTTCTCCGGAACAATGGAGCGAGCAACCAACTTATTGGAAATCATACATACTAATGTGTGTGGTCCAATGAGCGTTGAGGCTCGCGGAGGATATCGTTATGTTCTCACTCTCACTGATGACTTAAGTAGATATGGGTATGTCTACTTGATGAAACACAAGTCTGAGACCTTTGAAAAGTTCAAGGAATTTCAGAATGAGGTAGAGAATCAACGTGACTAAAAGATAAAGTTCTTACGATCAGATCGTGGAGGAGAATATTTAAGTCACGAATTTGGTACGCACTTAAGGAAATGTGGAATCGTTTCACAACTCACGCCGCCTGGAATACCTCAGCGTAACAGTGTGTCCGAACGTCGTAATCACACTCTATTGGATATGGTGCGATCTATGATGTCTCTTACCGATTTACCGCTATCATTTTGGGGATACGCTCTAGAGACAGCTACATTCACTTTAAATAGGGCACCGTCTAAATCCGTTGAGACGACACCGTATGAATTATGGTTTGGGAAGAAACCTAAGCTGTCGTTTCTAAAAGTTTGGGGATGCGATGCTTATGTCAAGAAACTTCAACCTGAAAAGCTCGAACCCAAGTCGGAAAAATGCGTCTTCATAGGATACCCCAAGGAAACCATTGGGTATACCTTCTACCTTAGATCCGAAGGCAAGATCTTTGTTGCCAAGAACGGATCCTTTCTGGAAAAAGAGTTTCTCTCGAAAGGAGTAAGTGGGAGGAAAGTAGAACTCGATGAAGTACTACCTCTTGAACCGGAAAGTAGTGCAGCTCAGGAAAACGTTCCTGTGGTGCCTACACCGACTGGAGAGGAAATTCATGATGATGATCAAGGTACTTCGGATCAAGTTGCTACTGAACTTCGTAGGTCCACAAGGACACGTTCCACACCAGAGTGGTATGGCAACCCTGTCCTGGAAATCATGTTGTTAGACAACGGTGAACCTTCGAACTATGAAGAAGCGATGGCGGGCCCAGATTCCAACAAATGGCTTGAAGCCATGCAATCCGAGATAGAATTCATGTATGAAAACAAAGTATGGACTTTGACAGACTTGCCCGATGATCGGCGAGCGATAGAAAACAAATGGATCTTTAAGAAGAAGACGGAAGCGGATGGTAATATTACCATCTATAAAGCTCGACTTGTCGCTAAGGGTTATCGGCAAGTTCAAGGGGTTGACTACGATGAGACTTTCTCTCCCGTAGCGAAGCTGAAGTCCGTCCGAATCATGTTAGCAATTGCCGCATACTATGATTATGAGATATGGCAGATGGACGTCAAAACGGCATTCCTTAACGGCTATCTTAAGGAAGAACTGTATATGATGCAACCGGAAGGTTTTGTCGATCCTAAGAATGCTAACAAGGTATGCAAGCTCCAGCGATCCATTTATGGGCTGGTGCAAGCATCTCGGAGTTGGAACATTCACTTTGATGAGATGATCAAAGCGTTTGGGTTTATGCAGACTTATGGAGAAGCCTGCGTTTACAAGAAAGTGAGTGGGAGCTCTGTAGCATTTCTCATATTATATGTAGATGACATACTTTTGATGGGAAATGATATAGAACTTTTGGACAGCATTAAGGCCTACTTGAATAAGTGTTTTTCAATGAAGGACCTTGGAGAAGCTGCTTACATATTAGGCATCAAGATCTATAGGGATAGATCGAGACGCCTCATAGGTCTTTCACAAAGCACATACCTTGATAAGATATTGAAGAAGTTCAATATGGATCAGTCCAAGAAAGGGTTCTTGCCTGTATTGCAAGGTGTGAGATTGAGCTCGGCTCAATGCCCAACCACGGCAGAAGATAAAGAAGAGATGAGTGTCATCCCCTATGCCTCAGCCATAGGATCTAGTATGTATGCCATGCTGTGTACCAGACCTGATGTAAACCTTGCCGTAAGTTTGGTAGGAAGGTACCAAAGTAATCCCGGCAAGGAACACTGGACAGCGGTCAAGAATATCCTGAAGTACCTGAAAAGGACAAAGGACATCTTTCTCGTCTATGGAGGTGATGAAGAGCTCGTCGTAAAGGGTTACGTCGATGCTAGCTTCGACACAGATCTGGATGACTCTAAGTCACAAACCGGATACGTGTATATGTTGAATCGTGGAGCAGTAAGCTGGTGCAGTTACAAGCAGAGCATCGTGGCGGGATCTACATGTGAAGCGGAGTAGATGGCAGCCTCGGAGGCAGAGCATGAAGAAATATGGATGAAGGAGTTCATCACCGACCTAGGAGTCATACCCAATGCGTCGGGGCCGATCACTCTCTTCTGTGACAACACTGGAGCTACTGCTCTTGCCAAGGAGCCCAGGTTTCACAAGAAGACCAGGCACATCAACGTCGTTTCAACTCCATCCGTGAAAATGTTCAAGATGGAGACATAGATATTTGCAAAGTACATACAGATCTGAATGTCGCAGATCCGTTGACTAAACCTCTTCCGCGAGCAAAACATGATCAACACCAGAACTCTATGGGTGTTCGATTCATCACAATGTAACTAGATTATTGACTCTAGTGCAAGTGGGAGACTGTTGGAAATATGCCCTAGAGGCAATAATAAAAGGATTGTTATTATATTTCCTTTTTCATGATAATTGTCTTTTATTCATGCTATAATTGTATTATCCGGAAATCGTAATACACGTGTGAATACATAGACCACAATATGTCCCTAGTGAGCCTCTAGTTGACTAGCTCGTTGATCAACAGATAGTCATGGTTTCCTGACTATATACATTGGATATCGTTAATAACGGGATCACATCATTAGGAGAATGATGTGATGAACAAGACCCAATCCTAAGCATAGCACAAGATCGTGTAGTTCGTTTTGCTAGAGCTTTTCCAATGTCAAGTATCTCTTCCTTAGACCATGAGATCGTGTAACTCCCGGATACCGTAGGAGTGCTTTGGGTGTACCAAACGTCACAACATAACTGGGTGACTATAAAGGTATACTACGGGTATCTCCGGAAGTGTCTGTTGGGTTGACACAGATCGAGATTGGGATTTGTCACTCTGTATGACAGAGAGGTATCACTGGGCCCACTCGGTAATGCATCATCATAATGAGCTCAAAATGACCAAGTGTCTGGTCATGGGATCATGCATTATGGTACGAGTAAAGTGACTTGCCGGTAACGAGATTGAACGAGGTATTGGGATACCGATGATCGAATCTCGGGCAAGTAACATACCGATTGACAAAGGGAATTGTATACGGGGTTGTTTGAATCCTCGACATCGTGGTTCATCCGATGAGATCATCGAGGAGCATGTGGGAGCCAATATGGGTATCCAGATCCTGCTGTTGGTTATTGACCGGAGAGCCGTCTCGGTCATGTCTACGTGTCTCCCGAACCCGTAGGGTCTACACACTTAAGGTTCGGTGATGCTAGGGTTGTATAGATATGAGTATGCAGCAAACCGAAAGTTGTTCGGAGTCCCGGATGAGATCCCGGACATCACAAGGAGTTCCGGAATGGTCCGGAGGTTAAGAATTATATATGGAAGTCGAGTTTCGGCCATCAGGAAAGTTTTGGGGTTCACCGATATTGTACCGGGACCACCGGAAGGGTCCCGGGGGTCCACCGGGTGGGGCCACCTATCCCGGAGGGCCCCATGGGCTGAAGTGGGAGGGGAACCAGCCCCTGGTGGGCTGGTGCGCCCCCTCCTGGGCCCCTCTCTGCGCCTAGGGTTGGGAACCCTAGGGGAGGGGGCGCCTCCACTTGCCTTGGGGGGCAAGTCTCCCCCCTTGGCCGCCGCCCCCCCAGGAGATCCCATCTCCTAGGGCTGGCGCCCCCCTGGGGTCCCTATATAAAGAGGGGGGGTGGGAGGGAAGCCGCACCCTGACACCTGGCGCCTCCCTTCCCCCCTTGCTACACCTCTTCCTCCCGCAGACGCTTGGCGAAGCCCTACCGGATCCTTGCTGCATCCACCACCAC
This sequence comes from Triticum aestivum, assembly GCF_018294505.1. NCBI lineage: Eukaryota > Viridiplantae > Streptophyta > Magnoliopsida > Poales > Poaceae > Triticum > Triticum aestivum. Next base: position 545,842,728 of record NC_057804.1, on the reverse strand, counting down.
GCCGTCGTGCTGCTGGATCTTCATCAACCTCTCCTTCCCCCCTGCTGGATCAAGAAGGAGGAGACGTCACGCTGACCATACATGTGTTGAACGCGGAGGTGCCGTCCATTCGGTGCTAGGATCTCCGGTGATTTGGATCACGACGAGTACGACTCCCTCAACCCTGTTCTCTTGATGCACTCCTCTCTCTCGTTGTTAGATGAACTCATAGATTGATCTTGGTGAACGTAGGAAAATTTTTATTTTATGCAACGTTCCCCAACAGATGCAAAGATCTTGACAATAAGAAGTGACAACGGCTCTGAGTTCAAGAACTACACCTTGGATGAGTTTCTTAGTGATGAGGGGATCAAGCATCAGTATGCCGCATCTTACACCCCTCAACAAAATGGTGTATCAGAAAGGAAGAACCGGACGTTGATGGATGCAACAAGGACCATGATGGCGGAGTTCAAGTCTCCTTATAACTTTTGGGCCGAAGCCATCAACACAACATGTCATGCATCAAATCGGCTCTACCTCCGCAAAGGCTTGAACAAGACTCCCTATGAAATACTTACCGGTAACAAGCCCAACCTCAAGTACTTCCGGGTGTTCGGGTGTAAGTGTTTCATTCTCAATAAAGGTGTTCGTTTGTCTAAATTTGAGGCTAGAGCTTATGATGGCATATTTGTTGGTTATGCTACAAACTCTCATGCTTACCGTGTCCTCAACAAGTCCACCGGACTCATTGAGGAAACGTGTAACGTGGATTTTGATGAGAATAACGGCTCCCAAGTGGAGCAAAGTGGTACTTGTGATGTAGGTGATGAAATTCCTCCCCAAGCCATAAGAAGAATGGGTGTTGGTCACATCCTACCCATTGAGCAAACCCTTGTGGCCGAAGGAGAAGGACAATGCTCCACTCAAGTGGAGCCACCACCAACCCAAGACCCACACGCTTCCGAAGAACAAGGTGAAGGCCCTCAACTTCATGAAATTGATCAAGGGAAAGATCAACCTCAAGATGATGGTGCTCCACCGAATGATGCCCAAGGTCAAGCTCTTCCCTTCGAGCAAGTGCAAAATCAAGGGCAAGCTCAAGATGACGCTCAAGATGATCAAGTTACCCCTCCTCTCTTCACATACGAGGAGGATTTAGAGCGTCGTGTCGCGAAGATCGCCTCCAAGCTCACCACCAAAGGTCATCTTATGGAGAATGTGGTTGGAAGCCTAAGAAAGGGGGCAAGCACTCGTAGACAATTAGCAAACTATTGTGAACATCATGCAATTGTTTCTTGTGTCGAACCCCAAAAGGTTTATGAGGCGCTCGAGGACCCGGATTGGCTCAATGCCATGCATGAAGAACTCAACAACTTCGAGCATAACCAAGTGTGGAAATTAGTGCCAAGGCTAACTGGGAATCATAATGTCATTGGGACCAAGTGGATATTCATGAACAAGCAAGATGCTCATGGGATCATTGTTCGCAACAAGGCTCGTTTGGTGGCACAAGGCTACTCCCAAGTCGAGGGTATCGACTACGGTGAAACCTTTTCTCCCGTTGCTCGCCTTGAATCTATTTGTTTGTTGATTGCTTATGCTTCTCACCATAATTTCACGTTGCAACAAATGGATGTGAAGAGTGTTGGGGAACATTGCAGAAAATAAAAAAATTCCTATGGTTTCACCAAAATCAATCTATGAGTTCATCTAGCAACGAGAGAGAGGAATGCATCTACATACCCTTGTAGATCGAGCGGAAGCGTTCAAGAGAACAGGGTTGAGGGAGTCGTACTCATCGTGATCCAAATCACCGGAGATCCTAGCGCCGAACGGACGGCACCTCCACGTTCAACACACGTACGGCCAGGGAGACGTCTCCTCCTTCTTGATCCATCAAGGGGGAAGGAGAGGTTGATGAAGATCCAGCAGCACGACGGCGTGGTGGTGGATGCAGCAGCGATCTCGGCAGGGCTTCGCCAAGCGTCTACGAGAGGGAGAGGTGTAGCAGAGGGAGAGGGAGGCGCCAAGAGCATGGGTGCGGCTGCCCTCCCTCCCCACTTCTTTATATAGGACCCCTAGGGGGGCGCCGGCCCTAGGAGATGGGATCTCCAAGGGGGGGGGCGGCCAAGGGGGTGGCTTGCCCCCCAAGCCAGGTGGAGGCGCCCCCACCCCTAGGGTTTCCCAACCCTAGGCGCAGGGGGGCCCAAGGGAGGGCGCACCAGCCCACCAGGGGCTGGTTCCCCTCCCACTTCAGCCCATGGGGCCCTCCGAGATAGGTGGCCCCACCCGTTGGACCCCCGGGACCCTTCCGGTGGACCCGGTACAGTACCGGTGACCCCTGAAACTTTCCCGATGGCCGAAACCTGACTTCCTATATATAATTCTTTACCTCCGGACCATTCCGGAACTCCTCGTGACATCCGGGATCTCATCCGGGACTCTGAACAACTTTCGGTTTACTGCATACTCATATCTCTTCAACCCTAGCGTCACCGAACCTTAAGTGTGTAGACCCTACGGGTTCGGGAGACACGTAGACATGACCGAGACGACTCTCCGGTCAATAACCAACAGCGGGATCTGGATACCCATGTTGGCTCCCACATGCTCCTCGATGATCTCATCGGATGAACCACGATGTCGAGGATTCAAGCAACCCCGTATACAATTCCCTTTGTCAATCGGTACATTACTTGCCCGAGATTCGATCATCGGTATCCCAATACCTTGTTCAATCTCGTTACCGGCAAGTCACTTTACTCGTACTGTAATGCATGATCCCGTGACCAAACACTTGGTCACTTTGAGCTCATTATGATGATGCATTACCGAGTGGGCCCAGAGATACCTCTTCATCATATGGAGTGACAAATCCCAGTCTCGATCCGTGTCAACCCAACAGACACTTTCGGAGATACCCGTAGTATACCTTTATAGTCACCCAGTTACGTTGTGACGTTTGGTACACCCAAAGCACTCCTACAGTGTCTGGGAGTTACACGATCTCATGGTCTAAGTAAAAGATACTTGACATTGGAAAAGCTCTAGCAAACGAACTACACGATCTTGTGTTATGCTTAGGATTGGGTCTTGTCCATCACATCATTCTCCTAATGATGTGATCCCGTTATCAACGACATCCAATGTCCATAGTCAGGAAACCATGACTATTAGTTGATCAACGAGCTAGTCAACTAGAGGCTTACTAGGGACATGTTGTGGTCTATGTATTCACACATGTATTACGATTTCCGGATAACACAATTATAGCATGAATAACAGACGATTATCATGAACAAGGAAATATAATAATAATCTTTTATTATTGCCTCTAGGGCATATTTCCAACAAAGAGTGCTTTTCTTAATGGTCCCATTAATGAGTTGGTATATGTCAAACAACCCCCCGGGTTCGAAGATCCCTATTTCCCTATCACGTGTACCAACTCCATAAGGTGCTCTATGGCCTTAAACAAGCCCCACGTGCGTGGTATGAGCATCTTACGGAGTTGTTACAAGATCGTGGGTTCAAAATCGGGAAAATTGACCCTACTCTTTTTACTAAGAAGGTCAAAGGGGAGTTGTTTGTATGCCAACTATATGTTGATGATATTATTTTTTGTTCCCCTAACAAAGCTTTGAATGAAGAATTTGCCGCACTCATGACCTCAAAGTTCAAGATGTCTATGATGGGAGAGTTGAAGTTCTTTCTCGGGTTCGAGATAAAACAAAGAAGAGAAGGAACCTTCATCAACCAAGCCAAATACACTCAAGACATGCTGAAGAGGTTCAAGCTAAGTGATGTCAAGCCGGCCTCCACTCCAATGCAAACCAAGTGTCAACTTGACATTGATCCCAATGGTAAAGCAGTGGATCAAAAGGTATATCGCTTCATGATTGGCTCCTTGCTTTACGTTTGTGCATCTAGACCGGATATCATGTTAAGTGTGGGAATTTGTGCACGGTTTCAAGCCGCACCAAAGGAAATCACTTGGTGGCGGTCAAGTGAATCTTTCGATATTTGGCTCATTCCCCAAACTTTGGATTATGGTACCCAAGAGGAGCAAACTTCAAGCTTGAAGGATATACGGATTCTGATTGGGTGGGAGACAAAGTGGATAGGAAGTCCACTTCCGGAGGGTGCCAATTTCTTGGTTGCTCGTTGGTGAGTTGGTCTTCCAAGAAGCAAAGTTGTTTGTCTCTCTCGTCCACCGAAGCGGAGTATGTGGTGGCCGGTAGTTTTTTTAGAGAAAAGGCGATAGCCCGACTTTATAGATAAAGCCACCAGGCAGAGTTAAAACACCAGCACGAAGCACCACAAAAGATTAACAGAATAAGAGACCGAAGTATCAATACAAGGCAACCAGCCTAACATGGCACGCAGGCCAGCAGTCCATCAGACAAGCAGCAGGGAGTTAGGAAGCCGTCCTCAAAGAGCGCCACAGTAGGGAAGACGCCGTAGATTTCATTTTAGATAGCATGTCGTCGAACGCCTGAAGGTCCCCATCCTTAGTCAATGATCTCCATTGCTGCAAAAAGACATTGGCTTTAAATAAGCAGCTTACAGGGTTAGCCGGGAAAATGTGTTCAATTGTGAACTTGTTCCTAGTAGTCCAAAGAGACCAACCAATCGCAGCCCAGCCCACCAAGAAAACCCTCTTAGACTGGCCTAATAGAGAATTAGTATACTACCTCAGGTCCTCAAAAGAGGATGGGTTCCAATTGACATGAAGCCAAAGTCTGATGCAACTCCAAATGAATTTAGCTAGAGAGCAATGAAAAAAGATATGCTCTGTATTCTCAAGAGCCCCACATAGCTCGCACCTATCAGAGCCCAGCCCGTTCCTCTTCTTAATTTGATCAGCGGCAGGGAGTTTACTGCGAACAGCTTGCCAAAGAAAGATTTTAATCTTAGGAGGAATGCGGGCTGACCATATATCCTTAAACTTAGCAGAGCAGCCACCTGATATAAGCTTAGAGTACACCGATTTAACAGAAAAACGCCCCGAGGTGGAGAAGGGCCAAACAACGGAATCCTCTTCCTCCGAGAGCAAAGGGAAGCAAGCAGTAAGGCATTGCCAGTCTTCCAACTCCACAGGGGAAAGAGAGCGCCGGAAATCTAAAACTCAACCCTGAGCCGAGAGCTCAAAGATAGAGATCTCGGTATCATCATAATAAGAAAACAAAGTCGGAAAGGCAACCGCAAGCGTGGTGTCCCCGACCCACCAATCTAGCCAGAAATGAGTAGATTTACCATTTCTGACGACAAATTTAACAAGGGACCGGAAGATCGGTCTCACTTTAACAAGTTGATGCCAAAATTGAGAACCACCAGAAGCAGAGGCGAACATAGGGCTCGAGGAAGGGAAGTATTTAGCTTTAAGAGTTGAAAGCCAAGTAGGACGCTCCTCAAGAGACATTATCTTCCACCACCATTTTATCATAAGGAAATTGCTCATGACCCTCGTGTTTATAATGCCAAGACCCCCCTGTCCTTAGGATGACAGATGAGATTCCATTTAACCATTCTATATTTGCATTTATTGTCGGTGGAATTCCAATAAAAGGCACCCCTATGCTTGTCGAAACCAGTGTGTATCCCTCCAGACAGAAGATAGAAGCTCATTAGGAACATCGGAAGAGAGGAGAGGCACGAGTTAGTTAGGGCAACCTTGCCCGCCTGAGTGTTATAGCGGCCTCTCCATGGTAGAACTTTATTGCCAACTTTAGTAACTACCGGGGCAAAATCTTTTGCCAAGAGCTTAAACGGGGAGATAGGTAAGCCCAAATATTTGAGAGGATAAGACCCTAGAAAATAGTTCAGAAGATGTGCCACCCGTTGCGCTTCCGAATCAGGTACCCCGGTCACAATGACCTCGCTCTTAGAAAAGATAATTTTAAGACCCGAAAGAGCTTCGAAGCAAAGAAGAAGAAATTTCAAATTCGTGAGACTGGTCTCGTTAAGTTCCACCATAATGATGGTATCGTCCGCATACTGAAGGTGAGTAATGCCATTAGGGACAAGGTGAGAGCTAACCAGGGAAATATGCCCAGCCAACGCGGCACGAGAGAGGATCTGAGTAGAGCATCGGCCACAAAATTGAAAAGCAGAGGGGACACCGGATCCCCTTGTCTAAGGCCCCTACCATTAGCAAAAAAATTACTAGTTTGGCCATTCACAGCCACAACCATGTGCCCACCAGAAACAAGCTGCATCAGATGGTGCACCACCGAACCTCCAAAGCCCTTAGCCAGTAGGACTTGGCGGAGAAAATTCCAACTCACCGAGTCGTATGCCTTTTCAAAATCGAGCTTAAGGACCACAGCCTTGGTTCCCTTAATCCGCAGATCATGAATTATCTCATGAAGGCATAGAACCCCATCCAAGATGAATCTCCCCTTAATGAACGCAGATTGGAAAGGTCTAATGACCCGATGGGCTATCGGAGAGACCCTATTTGCCATGCCCTTAGAGGGAATCTTCGCAAAGTTGTTAATCAGAGCAATGGGCCTAAATTGAGAGATCAGGTCAGCACCTTTGATCTTAGGGATGAGGGTGAGAACCGCGTAATTGAGCCTCGAGATGTCAACAGTGCCTAGCCAAAACCCTTGAGTAATTGCCTTAATAAGGCCTTTTAGTTGAGGCCAAAATTGCCGAAAGAAAGGAATGGAGAAGCCGTCAGGACCAGAAGCCGCATTAGAGTTGGCAGTCTGAATCGTCTCGAAGATTTCCTCTTCAGAAGGGGGATCAGCAGGTAATCATTATCAGCGCTCGATATCTGCTCAAGAGGAGACCAGAAGGCCGGAGCTAGCCTAAAGCCCAGCTCAGGTTTATCCGCTAACAGGTTAGATAAGAAATGAACCACATGGAGAAGAATGATCGAAGGGTCAGAAACCCTCACACCATCGATCAAAAGGCTATCAATTAAGCATCTTCGACGTCTACCGTTTGCAATAGCAAAGAAATAGGTCGTAGGCGAATCACCCTTTAGAGTCCAATTGATAGTGCCTCTTTGCTTCCAGTACACTTCCTCCTGCCGATGAATATCCAAGAGCGCCTCTTCTAAGCCATAACGAATCTGCCATTCGGCCTCGGACAGACCAGATCTATCCACATGATTATCGAGATCGCCAATTTGAGCAACCAACCTCGCTTTGTCATGCCTTGACTCAGCATAGAAGTTTTTTGACCAGCCTCTAAGGAATCTACGCAGGAAATAAGAACATTGATGCCAATCATCCATTGGGCCAAAAGAACGACGAGTAGAGGAAAGGAAGGTCGTAATCTTCTGAGCCAACAAGGTGGGGAAACCCTCCACTAGTAGCCAAGACGCATCGAATTGAAACCTCGGGAAACCAACCGAACGGGACCCATCGTCAAGGATTAGGGGGGCGTGATCAGAGCCTACAATGGCAAGAGCTCGTAAGCTCACCCGAGGGAACAGCGCATCCCAACTAGAAAAAAGAAAAACCCTATCAAGCACAGATCGAATGGGGGAGATTTGACGGTTAGTCCCGGTGTAGCGGGCCCCAACCCTAGGTATCTCACGAATAGCCGTATCCCTAATGAAAGCATTGAAGGCATCAGCCAGAGGCCAAGAAAAGTTAGAGGAGCTCTTATCAGAAGGATATCTCATCAGGTTAAAATCACCCCCAATCATGAGGGGAAGCTGACATGAATCAATTTTATTATAAATCTCATCCAGAAAATTGTAAGATAAAGAGTGGTCTGCTGGGCCATACACCACCATGATCTCGAGAAGAGAGTTGAGAGTACGATGGGAAACCACCATGCTAGCCCAGAAAATGCCATGATCAAAAGCAACAAAGTCGAAAATGTCATTTTTGGTGCCAAGGAGAATGCCACCCAACTGTCCAACAGAAGCCACATAGTTCCAATTAAATCTATCTATCCCAGCAACGGCCGAGAGTCCACTCGGGGAGAAAGAAGGTTTGAGAGTCTCGACAAGGCCAATAAAATCAACATTTTCAGAATGCACCAAATCTTTAAGCTGGTCCTTGCGCCCCCTAGCGCAGAAACCTCTAATATTCTAGAATAAGGCCTTCATTTGAAGGAGAGGTTTTTAATTCTGAGACTCGACCTGCATGGAGCCTTGCAGGGTTTAGCACGCTTTCCAGCCCCTCGTTTCTGAACCACCGGGGAGACCTGACACCTGTCAGTTTCCCCCACATCCCCACCGGCGACAACCAGTGGAGCAATCACACCTACCCCAGCCTCCTTAGCTTTAGCAATGTCAGCCTGAGCTAATTCTTAGCTTTAGCAATTTCAGAATACATCAAGGGGGATCCCAAACAAGAATCTAAGAAAATACCAACATCATCTAAAATCTTAAGCAGCTGCGCATCAGGCTGTGAAGGGAGAACTAAACGAACAGGGGAAAGACCATTAGGAAAGGAGGAGGATGGAGCTGGACGCGAACCTGAAGGAGGAAGATCCTGAGCCACCGAACATCGAGCCGCCCGATCAGCCACACGCTCGCCGCTGTTGGAGACGCGACCACTCTGGCGAGCAGTAGAAGCAGGTGAGTGCACAGGCACAGGGAGAGCACGACTGGGGGAAGCGGCCGCCGAGGATGGGCCCGAGGCCACACCCAAGTCCACATCCAACCTGCGGCAAAGCCCAGCCGCTGACTGCCTGGAATCACCGGACGCCCTGCTCTTTGTAGAAAACTTCTTGATCGACGACTTCTTCCTCTTCTTGGACGCAGATGGACCAACCGGGGGCAAATCTTCAATGCCAGATAGCAAAGGGGAGGTGGGTGAGCAGGAAGATTAGAGCACGCCGCCGAGAGTGGTGTGCCCTTTGTCCCCCCAGAGGCCGCGGCCACACCACCCAAGTCAGGCATCGCGTCCTGAGCCCCACGGCCCACCGAAGCAGAGTCCTTCAGCAAATCTTGGTCTTCAGGGGAAAGCCCATCCCACTCTAATTGGGTAAAGCGATGATCCGTGCCATGCATCGAGTCGTCTGGGCAACCATCCCCATCTTTGCTCTTGTCATCATTGTCGGAGGCCGGGGGCGGAGGGGGAGGGGGAGGCGACACCGGGCCCGAAGCACCCTCCGCCCGAACCCGTAGCCGAAAACCGCCAGCCGCCGGGAAGACATCAATGGATCCACGGATGCAGACAGGGTCAACACACCAGATCCGGAGACGAGCCGGCCCAAGGATTGTCAGAGACGCTTGATCCACCTCGATCAGCTTACCGAGGAGCACCCCAAAAGCCATCAGGAATGTCGAGGTGCGCATGTTAGGAGGAACATCATCAACAAGCACCCAAACATCAGACAGAGAGGAGATAGCCTTGGACCCATTGGACGCAGCTTTAACCGAGACCACCAGTTGATTCAGAGGAAGCGTGAAGCTAGTACAGGAGGAGATCATGCGAAGACTTTCTTTAGAACGAAAAGTAGCAGCAAACTCAAACTCAGACAGCTGCCGGATTTGCCAGTCCCACCCGCCCTCATCCCACAACCGAAGTTCATCAAGAAGGACCTGGGTAGAGATGCACGTATCCTGGATAGATATGACGCCAACATTGGAAAGCGAAGGGATAGGAGCTGCTTCAGGGACCTCCCTATCTAGGGCAAAAATCGAGCAACCAGGAAGGCCAACACCGTAGTGAACGAAAGCAGGAGGTTTGACACAGTTTTGACAGTCCACCGTGAGGTGGCCGTTGACGGTGTCCTGGACTAGGGGGTACTCACCACGTCGTCTCCCGATCAGTTGGATTGGGCCGAGGACCCCCATGGCCGTATACTCATGGGCCAGTCCGGACAGCTGCCACATACAAGGAAGAATCAACAAGACTTGGCGATCAAGACAAGAACTCCTCCCCCCACCGGCGTATTCGGCTAGGACTCTTGTTATCCTAGGCCTCTGGTGCATTATATAAACCGAGGCCAGGCTAGTCGATAGAGATACAACAATCATACCATAGGCTAGCTTCTAGGGTTTAGCCTCCTTGATCTCGTGGTAGATCTACTCTTGTAATACCCACATTGTCAATATCAATCAAGCAGGACGTAGGGTTTTACCTCCATCAAGAGGGCCCGAACCTGGGTAAAACATCGTGTCCCTTGTCTCCTATTACCATTGATCCTACTGCTTGGGACCCCCTACCCGAGATCCGCCGGTTTTGACACCGACATTGGTGCTTTAATTGAGAGTTCCGTTGTGTGATCGACGAAAGGATCAATGGCTCGACTGCAGGTCAACTGCGACGTCGGCTTCTTCGTCACCAGCTCGACTGGTCACCTTGGCTTGACCGAGGACTGCGGCCTACCTCCGATCGTCATGTTCGGATGAAGGCCTTCATCAACACCAACTCCGATCTCTATCAAGATCATGGAGGAGTCATCAATGGAGCTCGGGGGCTCAACGTCAACATTGCCCTCAGGCGACCGTGCTGTTTTTCTGGACAGCAAACTTGTATCCGCTGCCACCGCCTCCTCGAGTGTCGCTTAAACGATTACTTCGGTGGAATTATGCGGAATTAAGTCTACAACAACCCTGCAAAAATTTCGTCGAGTTCCGATGGAGGAATCTCCGGCAATCTCCGATATACCGGAGCCCTGTTGAATCTGGACGAGAATCCGGACGAGTTTAGGGCGTGGTGTCCGGCATCTAGCTCGGATGTCCTTTGGAAGATCCAACCGTTGATTTGCTGCGGAATTACCATATCTACCACCTGCCAAAAATTCAGCTCGATCCGACCGTCCAAACTCCGGGAAACTTCCGATTAGTGCGTCACTTTTTGGATCTACTTTCTGCGCGAGAACGAATCCGACCCGAATTCATCTTCTTTATGAACGGGATCTCGGACATCCTTTTTGAAGGAAGTTTTCGTATGGGGTGTTGTGTTTTATTCTCAAACACATCCCAGTAGTATTAAAAGTATTCTTGCAATACGAACTTCACCGTCGCGCCGGTGTCAAACCAGCCCGACAACATCACTCCACGGCGGCCGACCTGCGTTAGACACGTCGTCGCTTTGTTGAGCCGACCTCAATTTCTTCGGATCATCATCTTGGCAAGCCGATCGAGAGTCCGGCATCGCGAAGGATAAATCATCACCAACATCGCCGCCCCACGGATTACACGGAGCAGGCATACCGGCATGGCCGCAGGGTCGCTTCATCAAGCCGGCATCGACCACGTCACGACCTGCATCGGCAGGGCCGCGCTATTGCTTCTTCAAGCTGGTGTCCATCACGCCGACCTACTTCGACATCTCGGCTGGACCGGGGGCTTCGCCATCTCTTCATCAACCTACTCCGGACACTTCGGCGTCACTAGCCGACTAGGCAATGGGTGCGCGGATCGAGTCCCAATTTTGGGAGTCACCTTCCTTCGGATTGCTACAACAAATAAACCAGGTGCTATTAATCCTAGTATTTCTTTTTGCTTGTTTGGGTTAATTTTTCCCAAGGAATTATTACTCTGGTTAGTCCATCATATGTACACAGGTCTATCAAATACTGGCCACATTATCGATGGTTGCATGATAGTTCGGTCAGTTTCCGTACATAGTCCGGCGAATGCCGCATCCGGAACTCGGACCGACCTGTGAATCCAGGCTTTGCCACGCCTTTATTGCATTACGCCGATGACCTGCATCGACATCGACTTCGGCGGCAGGCCATATTTCTTTTATTACTCACTTTGCATAAATTATTTATTATGCAACGATTTTTTTACTATTATCTCTGATTTGCACTATTTTTTGTGCACAGGAAAATGATCCAGCCGGACTATATCCTTTGACGTCACCTCGGCTGGACGGGGGGCTTCGTCAACACTTCATTACCCCATGCCAGGGACTTCGGCATCACTCTGCCGTCCTGCATTGACCATGCTATGTCACCACTTCACAGTGCCGAGCTCTTTGCTCCGCCACCTCGGGACCGGCTTGAGGGATGGAACCTTGTCCCGCATCAAGCTCGGACCGCATCGTCAATACCGAACACATTAACCAGCTAAGTTGCCTTCATGCTCAAAGTTTTAAAATTTCTAACTTGTGTTCGGTTCGACCAAGCATTATACTTTCTCGGGAAAAAGTTGCTTATCTTCCTTGTCGAAACTTTGTTCGCACACACTTGACGCGCTACCCGCGCTCATTATACCTGGGGGCTTCTTTAACAGAAGCTTATTAATTCGGGCTTTATGCCCAACACATGTGTCACACTTCCGCATGTACCTTTTATTCACCATTATATGCATCGATATGACTTAAGTTTTGGCCAAGCTGGGTTGCCTGGCTCCTGTGCTTACCCCTACGTTCCCGATTGTTCGGCTAGGTGGTAAAGGGAGCACCTCTGCGATTGTTACTGCCGGGTCAGCCGGATGTGTACCTCAGACTGGGTGAAGCCGAAAGCTAGCGTTCTTAAGGGAATACTCGGTCGGTGAACTAAAAGATGATTTCTTACCTATTTATTTACCTGCCCCCAGATGTTTTTCTGCTCTTTTCGCAGTCCGGACATGCACTTTAGGGCATGCCTCCCAGGGAAAGGAACCCCTAACGGAACTATTCTCCCTGGAAGATGTTTCTTACTAACCATGTAATATAACATAACTAGTTGGGCACTTGTCTGATAAAGCACTAATGACCCCTACGCCTGGTCTCCACGCATGCCCCGGTTTTTATAACCGCGAGGGTATTCGGACACACTCCGGACTATTGGGTCCAGAGGTTGAAGCGAAAAGGTCCGCTACGACAAACGATCTACAATCCGGCTAGAAGGCATTCTACATGTCACCTTACATTATCAACTTTTACCCAAGTCACTTGGGGGCTCTTATGTTTATTTGAGCCGTTTCATACTAAGTGTTTCTCTTCCTAGCCGTTGCAAAGTTTTTATTATTATTTATCACTCCTTTTTTCGACACAAGTGTGCGGTCACTAGCCGGGGAGCCTAATTTCTCTCTCAAAGCCGCTAGAGTTTAGTTTGCTAAACTGGCCTAGTAAGAAGTACTCCGTCTCCGGGATAGGAGGTTGAAGCCGTAGGCTGACCCGCTTGAAGTTTTGAGATAGGATGTGTCATGTTAAAGCACGGCAGAAGCACCTTTTTTTCTAAAGTCCAATTTTCGGATTGGCACCGAACACTTGATCTAGTTCGGACATTAATCTTTTGAATAAGTTTTTTGGCTTTTCGAGCCCATGGCACTTTTAAACTATTTGTGTGTTTTCAGCACAAGTCTTGCAGTGCAACGCCGGACACCTTTTGTGATTCGGCAAAAACATTCTCGGATATTGCTATATATGCATTAGTTTCGAATTGTGTCTTCCGGCTCCCGCGCTTGCCTCCTACGTTCCGCTTTGTTCGGCTAGGTGTGCAAAGGGAGAACCACTGCGATTGTGCTTCTAGCTCGCATGGTCAAGCACCTCAGTGGAGAAAGCCGAAAACTGACTGTCACAATAGGTGTAAACTGGGCAGCGATCCGATGACTATATTAAATGACGGGCCATTCATTGGCCGAAGTGTTTCCGGCTTGACCTCGATTGTCGCCGAACACTATCGGGGGCTATTAACTGGCCTCCCAAACTAAATCCTCGATATTTTGCTCTTACATTGGAGCAGAGGTTTCATGATCATGCTTAGCATGAAAACCCAAAGAAAGGAACCGATAGCGGGACTATTTTCTCTGGAAGACATTTCTTCTGTTAAACAGTAATATAACATGTCTCTCCGCGTACCTTTGTTTATAAAACCGTATGGCCAGATTGCCTTGTTTGTTGTAAATCTTTGCCCTCATAAAGGCTTTATAAAGTAGGACAAACACTTCTCGGCTATTGGCTGAGGAGGTGGAAGCCGATGGTCGGTCAATAAAGTTTTGTACAATGCGGATCCGAGCATTAATGACGTAAAGTACTTGGATACATAGAGTCATTACACATAATTTGTGATTTTACTATGGATATCGATCCTTAATTCGGCCTCCCGTGCCCGCATTAAGGCTCGGGGGCTACTGGGCTTCGGGCTTATTATTTATACAAATATTAAAGGGGCACATCGATCCCCTGATCTGGTATTGCCACCCGACCAGTGTCTCGGGGGCTACTGCATTGCCTGTTCTATGCAGAAAATTTTAAGTGCAATACAGTTTCCGAGGAGATTTTGATCCTCAGGTTGGTCGGCCGCACCCAACCTGAGTCTCGAGGACTGAGCACGCCGCTTTTTGTGTCCCGAAGTATTCTGCCGAGCTAGGACTTGATCCTTAGACCGATTTTGCAAATCAACCTGAGTCTCAGCGGCTACGGGGATCAGCGGTCTTATGTCATCCTTCATGTGCATCTCGGGTTTTAGACCGATACCCACCTTGAGGGCTACTGGCACCAATCAAAAACATTGACAAAAATTGGCCCACATTCGGGGTGGTGCACCACCTCGGAAGCAGTCCGGCATAAAGCTCGGGCGCTAGTGGCTGGCTCCATAGAGGGCATTTCCGGCATTAAGCTCGGCTAAACTCCTTCAACTTTTTTGGACCAAGATGATCTATGACATCTTGGATACAGTCCGGCGTTGGAGCTTGGATACACAGTCCGGCGTTGGAGCTCGGATACATAGTCCGGCGTTGGAGCTCGGATACATATTCCGGTGTTAGAGCTCGGATACCGTCCGGCGTTGGAGCTCGGATACATAGTCCGGCGTTAGAGCTGGGAAGCAGTCCGGCATTGGTGCTCGACTGCAAAGGATACCTCGAATGCAGTCCGGCGTTGGAGCTCGGACGCAAGAGGATGTTGCCACCGGGAACAACTTCAAACCCGAGGCATGGCATAAAAATAACAAGGCATTGATAAAGGCCGTAAACTTAAAGGGGCTCCTCGGATACCCAACGTATAAACTCGTGGAATGCATTTCGGCGATCCTCAAGATCGAAGATGAGAAGATTTGTTGAACCAGTTTTCAAGACCGGCAATCGAAGATGAAGAACAGTTCGGAAGAATCGAGGAGCGTCCCTAACTTGAAGACCGGTTCAGGGGGCTACTGACGGTGTCCTGGACTAGGGGGTACTCACCACGTCGTCTCCCGATCAGTTGGATTGGGCCGAGGACCCCCATGGCCGTATACTCATGGGCCAGTCCGGACAGCTGCCGCATACAAGGAAGAATCAACAAGACTTGGCGATCAAGACAAGGACTCCTCCCCCACCGGCGTATTCGGCTAGGACTCTTGTTATCCTAGGCCTCTCGTGCATTATATAAACCGAGGCCAGGCTAGTCGATAGAGATACAACAATCATACCATAGGCTAGCTTCTAGGGTTTAGCCTCCTTGATCTCGTGGTAGATCTACTCTTGTAATACCCACATTGTCAATATCAATCAAGCAGGACGTAGGGTTTTACCTCCATCAAGAGGGACCGAACCTGGGTAAAACATCGTGTCCCTTGTCTCCTGTTACCATTGATCCTAAGACGCACTGCTTGGGACCCCCTACCCGAGATCCGCCGGTTTTGACATCGACAGCCGTCTTCCCTGCATATGAGGCAGAATGGAGGATTTTCACAGCGAGACTGAAAGTGGCCAGGGCGATGACACGCGAAGCAGGTCAGGATGGGGTTGGAGACCTGAGAGTGAGGGGGGATGCGACCAGGACCGTGAGAAGGAGGAGGAGGGAGAATGCCATCACCAGACGCACCAGAACCAGAGCCGGCGCCACGCCCCGCAGCACATCCAACTGGACGATGAACCAGGGGGCCCTACGCGCCACGAGGAACGAAGCGAGACGGACCACCACCAGCCACCGCCGACGCTCGCGACGGCCCGCCACCCCGGGGGACAGCACCCTGCAAAGGAGGCGATGGTACCGGCCCCGAAGAGCCCGCCCGACTCCCCAACACCGCCAGCTCTTAGGGGTCGACCGCAGCCACCGGAGCACCATGCGCGGGGGGCGGAGGATCCGACGGGCCAGATCCGGAGGCACGGGGGGACGCACCGGCCGACACCGACACAGCCCCCGCACCCGGAGCAAGCGAGGCCTGAAGCTTAGCACGGAGCGCTACCTCATACTCCAGATTGGCGGCATCCTCGCCGGAGCCATCGCGCCCCCGCTTCTGGCCGGAGACCGCCTTGCTAGAGGACCCACAAGATCGATCCATCGCAGCCACCACCGTGAAGGAGAGAGAGAGCAGAGAGGGAGGAGCAGATCTGACGAAACAGCGGATGGGCAGGCGGCGCCGACGCAAATCGGACGAGGAAGTAGGAAACCCTAGAAAAGGGGGAACCGCACCCTTCCGAACCCATAAATAGCCGGAGCGAGCTAGGCCGTGCTCGCCAAGGGGGGACGCGGGAGGGGTGGGCTGAGCTTGGGCCAACCGCGGCCCAGGGGCCACCGACAGGAGGTGGGAAATCAAAAGGAGAAGCCAACGAAGGGACCAAAACAGGCCCACCCGGCCCAACATCATCCAAAGGGGCCCGCGGCCCAGACAGGGGCACCAGCGCCAACCCTGAACCAAGATCTAGGGTTGACACCAGCACCGACACCGTCGGAGAGGTGGGAGCCGAGGCCGAAGGCGAGTCGGGGAGGGAATCTGCCGCAGAGGAGGGCGTCGGCGACACCACCGCCGCCTCACCGAAGCCCAACGCCGACCCATCCAGAGGCCAAGACACACCACGCCGGCGACCACGAGAGACGCGACACCAGCCATCCACGCCCATGCCGGGCCCGACTGGCCGCTGGTGACCCACAAGTATAGGGGATCGCAACAGTTTTCGAGGGTAGAGTATTCAACCCAAATTTGTTGATTCGACACAAGGGGAGCCAAAGAATATTCTCAAGTATTAGCAGCTGAGTTGTCAATTCAACCACACCTGGAAACTTAGTATCTGCAGCAAGGTGTTTAGTAGCAAAGTAATATGATAGTGGGGGTAACAGTAACAAATGTAAAGACAGTAAAAGTAATGTTTTTGGTATTTTGTAGTGATTGTAACAGTAGCAACGAAAAAGTAAATAAGCGTAAGCCAGTATATGGAAAACTCGTAGGCACCGGATCAATGATGGATAATTATGCCGGATGTGGTTCATCATGTAACAGTCATAACATAGGGTGACACAGAACTAGCTCCAGTTCATCAATGTAATGTAGGCATGTATTCCGAATATAGTCATGCGTGCTTATGGAAAAGAACTTGCATGACATCTTTGTCCTACCCTCCCGTGGCAGCGGGGTCCTATGGAAACTAAGGGATATTAAGGCCTCCTTTTAATAGAGAACCGGAACAAAGCATTAGCACAAAGTGAATACATGAACTCCTCAAACTATGGTCATCATCGGGAGTGGTTCCGATTATTGTCACTTCGGGGTTGCCGGATCATAACACATAGTAGGTGACTATAGACTTGCAAGATAGGATCAAGAACTCACATATATTCATGAAAACATAATAGGTTCAGATCTGAAATCATGGCACTCGGGCCCTAGTGACAAGCATTAAGCATAGCAAAGTCATAGCAACATCAATCTCAGAACATAGTGGATACTAGGGATCAAACCCTAACAAAACTAACTCGATTACATGATAAATCTCATCCAACCCATCACCGTCCAGCAAGCCTACGATGGAATTACTCACGCACGGCGGTGAGCATCATGAAATTGGTGATGGAGGATGGTTGATGATGACGACGGCGACGAATCCCCCTCTCCGGAGCCCCGAACGGACTCCAGATCAGCCCTCCCGAGAGAGATTAGGGCTTGGCGGCGGCTCCGTATCGTAAAACGCGATGATTTCTTCTCTCTGATTTTTTTTCTCCCCGAAGGCCAATATATGGAGTTGGAGTTGGCGTCGGAGGGCCACCAGGGGGCCCACGAGGTAGGGGGCGCGCCCAGGGGGCGCCCCCCACCCTCGTGAGCAGGGTGTGGGCCCCTAGTCTTCATCTTTTGCGAGGATTTTTCTTATTTTTCTAAGGTGTTCCGTGGAGTTTCAGGACATTCCGAGAATCTTTATTTTCTGCACAAAAACAACACCATGGCAGTTCTGCTGAAAACAGCGTCAGTCCGGGTTAGTTCATTCAAATCATACAAGTTAGAGTCCAAAACAAGGGCAAAAGTGTTTGGAAAAGTAGATACGACGGAGACGTATCAACTCCCCCAAGCTTAAACCCTTGCTTGTCCTCAAGCAATTCAGTTGACAAACTGAAAGAGAAAAGAAAACTTTTTACAAACTCTGTTTGCTCTTGTTGTTGTAAACATGAAAAGCCAGCATTCAAGTTTCAGCAAATATTATGAACTAACCATACTCACAATAACACATAGGTCTCACAATTACTCATATCAATAGCATAATCAGCTAGCGAGCTATAATAACAAAACTCGGATGACAACACTTTCTCAAAATAATCATAACATGGTATAACAAATGGTATCTCGCTAGCCCTTTCTGAGACCGCAAAACATAAATGCAGAGCACCTTTAAAGATCAAGGACTGACTAAACATTGTAATTCATGGTAAAAGAGATCCAGTCAAGTCATACCCAATATAAACCAATAATAATGAATGCAAACGACAGTGTGCTTCTCAGCGGGTGCTTTTTAATAAGAAGGGTGATGACTCAACATAAAAGTAAATAGATAGGCCCTTCGCAGAGGGAAGCAGGGATTTGTAGAGGTGCCAGAGCTCGATTTTGAAATAGAGATTAAATAACATTTTGAGCAGCATACTTTTCATGTCAACGCAACAACTAAAGACGATGATATCTTCCATGCTAAACAAATTATAGGCGGTTCCCAAACAGAATGGTAAAGTTTATACTCCCCTTCCTCCACAAGCATCAATCCATGGCTTGCTCGAAACAACGAGTGCCTCCAACATTCAACGGGTCCCAAGGGGAGTTTTGTTTGCAATTATTTTGATTTAGTTTGCATAAAGCATGGGACTGGGCATCCCGGTGACCAGCCATTTTTCTCGTGAATGAGGAGCGGAGTCCACTCCTCTTGAGAATAACCCGCCTAACATGGAAGATAAGGGCAGCCCTAGTTGAAACATGAGCTCTCGAGTATACAAAACAGAATTTTATTTGAAGGTTTGGAGTTTGGCACATACAAATTTACTTGGAACGGCAGGTAAATACCGCATATAGGAAGGTATAGTGGACTCATATGGAACAACTTTGGGGTTTAAGGAGTTTGGATGCACAAGCAGTATTCCCGCTTAGTACAGGTGAAGGCTAGCAAAAGACTGGGAAGCGACCAACTGAGAGAGCGACAACAGTCGTAAACATGCATTAAAATTAATTTACACCGAGTACAAGCATGAGTAGGATATAATCCACCATGAACATAAATATCATGAAGGCTATGTTGATTTGATTCAACTACATGCGTGAACATGTGCCAAGTCGAGTCACTCAATTCATTTAAAGGAGGATACCATCCCATCATACCACATCATAATCATTCTAATAGCATGTTGGCACACAAGGTAAACCATTATAACTCATAGCTAATCAAGCATGGCACAAGCAACTATAATCTCTAAATGTCATTGCAAATATGTTTACTTCATAATAGCTGAACTCAGGAACGATGAATCATCATATTTACAAAACAAGAGAGGTCGAGTTCATACCAGCTTTTCTCATCCCAATAAGTCCATCATATATCATCATTATTGCCTTTCACTTGCACGACCGAACGAATGTGGATAATAATAGGAGTGCACGTGCATTGGACTAAGCTGGAATCTGCAAGCATTCAACTCAAGAGAGAAGACAAGTAATATGGGCTCTAAGTTAAATAATCATCATGCATATAAGAGCCACTAAGCATTTTCAATATAGTCTTCTCGACCCCCAAAGAAAGGAAGGAGAAAAAAACTATTTACACGGGAAAGCTCCCAACAAACAAAAGAAGAACGGGAAATATTTTTGGGTTTTCCATTTTAATTACTACAGCAAAGAAATAAAGTACTACTAATTTTTTTGTTTTTCTTAAGGTTTATTAAACACACAAGAAGAAAGCAGGAAAAAGAAAATAAACTAGCATGGATATTATAGTGAAAGAGTATGAACACCGACATCTAGCAATGAGTGTGTGTAAACATGAATGTTATGTCAGTGGGAAATACGTACCCCACCCCCAAGCTTAGGCTTTTAGCCTAAGTTGGTCTATTGCCAGGAATGGCCTGGCTGATACCCATAAGTGAAGCTGGGGTCATATTGTGATGAAGAAGGCTCCGGCTGCCATTGGCTGGCAGCCTCCTCTGGATCCCAAGAATAAACAGATAGTCGTGGAGGCTCATCTTCTGGCTCCGGTTCAGGGGCGGGTGCAGGATTTCGATAGGCTTGAATGGCCGCCCACGGAACGATGTGAGGACCTGCAGACAAGTTAAAAAAAGAGGGAGCAGGCAAAGTAATAATCTCAGGGTGATGTTTATCAAAGTGCAATTTATATTTGAGCTCCCCTTCGCGGCTTTTAACAAGAAAATCATGCGCTAGCATACTCCTATAATCTAAATAAGCACGAGGCAGTGATGTTTCCTCTTCCTCCTCATGCCTAAAAGGTATTTCAAAATGTTCAGCTAGGCGTGAGGCATAAATGCCTCCAAAGATGGGGCCCTTAGTATGGTTCAGACTTAACCGTCTAGCAACAATTCCACCCATACTAACAGAGTTATTTTGATATAAACCATGGAACAAAATGATAACATCAGGAATACTAAGGTTTCCACAGTTTCCGCGGCCTATCAGGCAACGACTAGCAAATAAGGCGAAGTAGCGTAAAACAGGAAAATGAATGCTAGTGATTCTTGCATCAAAAACCTTCCTGGTTTCTCCCACTGTGATAGTGTTAATAAAAGCTTCTATTTTGTTACGATGTGGTTCATCCAAGGTGCCCTCAAAAGGTATTTTGCAAACCTCACAAAATTCAGCTAATGGCATCCGCTTAACAACGTCATATAAATGAAATTCTACCGATGGAGGTGAACTCTTAGGGAAAAAGTAGAAATTTTGCACAAAAGTATTTGTGAGTAAGAGATACTGATGACGTTGGTCGCGGAGGAAATCGGTGAGGCCAGCATTCTTAATTAATAAGTAGAAGTCTTCATAAATCCCAGCTCTCCTCAAGAAGTCATCGGAAGGCCATTCACACGGCCGGACCTCCGCGGTGTGAGGCAAATTAAATTTGGGCTTCTGTTCTTCTTCCTTTTGTTTTTCCTTCGAGCTTCGGCTCGATGAGCCCCTCAAAAATCTCTTCATTAATTCTAAAACAATCTGAAATTTTTAGTAACTTCAAATAAAAGTGAACCAACTTCAATAAAATTGATAGCAACAACTCCTGCAAGTGCCTAGAGCCTATATAAAGCATCGGAACTAATTGGAACCATATAAATTTGTCATGAAAGCTCAAGAACATGGTCACCTATGCAGCACAAATTTGCAATGAATAAAGCACTAGAACAAAAACTAATTGGACCAATGGAGGAGTCACATAACAAGGAACAATCTCCCCAAGCAGTTTTGCGAGAGGTGCTTTGAGCAAGGAGATCGAAAATCACAGCAACGGGGGATGGAACTCATGCTTGAGTTGGTTTTTCGTGTTTGTGTGAGACAGAGGAAGAAGATGCGTGCAGGAATAAGTGGACGAGGGCCACCATGGGCCCACGAGGCAGGGGGCGCGCCCAGGGGTGTAGGGCGCGCCCTCCACCCTCGTGGCCAGGTGGCAGCTCCCCCCGTGGTAATCTTTGCACAGTAAATTCTCAAATATTCCCGAAAAAATCATATAAAATTGGCATGGTATTCTGAGGACTTTTATTTTCGGGATATTTTTATATTGTACGGATAAGTCAGGAAACAGACAAAAAAAATACTATTTTACTTTATTTCTACTAAATAACAGAAAATATAAAGAGGGTACAGAAGGTTGTGCTTCTAGTTTCATCCATCTCGTGATCATCAAAATGAACCCACTAACAAGGTTGATCAAGTCGTGTTAACAAACTCATTCCGAATAATCACGGAACCGGAGAAATTTCGAATGACACTAAGTTACCTCAAAAGGGATATGAAAATCCCCAACAATAAGAATATCATACTTTTTCTTAACAGTAGGGAGAGGAAATTCGAAACCTCCAAATATAATCGATGGAACTTTTTCAATAGAGTTGATACTATAAACTTGAGGTTGTTTCCTCGAAAAATGTACCGTGTGCTCATTGCCATTAACATGAAAAGTGACATTGCCTTTTGCAATCAATAACGGCCCCTGCAGTATTAAGGAAAGATCTTCCAAGAATGATAGACATACTATCATCCTCAGGAATATCAAGAATAACAAAGTCCGTTAAAATAGTAACGTTTGCAACTACAACAGGCACATCCTCACAAATACCGATAGGTATAGCAGTTGATTTATCAGCCATTTGCAAAGATATTTTAGTAGGTGTCAACTTATTCAAGTCAAGTCTACGATATAAAGAGAGAGGCATAACACAAACACCGGCTCCAAGATCACACAAAGCGGTTTTAACATAATTTCTCTTAATGGAGCATGGTATAGTAGGTACTCCGGGATCTCCTAGTTTCTTTGGTATTCCACCCTTAAAAATATAATTAGCAAGCATGGTGAAAATTTCAGCTTCAGGTATCTTTCTTTTATTAGTAATAATATCCTTCATATACTTAGCATAAGGATTTGTTTTGAGCACATCAGTTAATCGCATACGCAAAAAGATGGGTCTAATCATTTCAGCAAAGCGCTCAAAATCCTCGTCATCCTTTTTCTTGGATGGTTTCGGAGGAAAAGGCATGGGTTTCTGAACCCATGGTTCCCTTTCTTTACCATGTTTCCTAGCAACAAAATCTCTTTTATCATAATGTTGATTCTTTGATTGTGGGTTATCAAGACCAACAGCAGGTTCAACTTCTACATCATTATCATTACTAGGTTGAGCATCAACATGAACATTATCATTAACATTATCACTAGGTTCATGTTCATCACCTGATTGTGTTTCAGCATCAGAAATAGAGATATCATTCGGATTCTCAGGTGACTCAGCGATAGGTTCACTAGAAGTTTGCAAAGTCCTATCATTTTTCTTTTTCTTCCTTTTAGAAGAACTAGGTACATCAATATCATTTCTCTGAGAATCTTGCTCGATTCTCTTAGGGTGGCCTTCAGGATACAAAGGTTCCTGAGTCATTCTACCGGTTCTAGAAGCCACTCTAACAGCATAATCATTTTTCTTACTATTCATTTCATCAAGCGCTTCTTTTTGAGCTTTAAGTACTTGTTCCACTTGAGTGGTAACCATAGAAGCATGTTTGCTAACAAGTTTAAGTTCACCTCTAATATCAGCCATATAATCACCCAAGCGTTTAATCATATAGGCATCTTGTTTTAATTGTCTACCAAAATAAGCATTAAAGTCATCTTGCTTAAACGTAAAGTTATCAAACTCATCCAAGCACTAACTAGCAATTTTAGTAGGAGGGACTTCAGCTTTATCATATCTATAGAGAGAATTTACCTTTACCACCTGTGTCGGGATATCGGGAGGTTCTTCAGTAAATAAGTAATTGAGATCATATACTTCTTCAACAGGCGGTAAATTAAGACCGTGTATTTCTTCAATAGGAGGTAGATTCTTAACATCTTCAGCTTTAATACCTTTTTCTTTCCTAGATTTCTTTGCCTCTTGCATATCTTCGGGACTAAGAAATAGAACACCTCTCTTCTTCGGAGTTGGTTTAGGAATAGGCTCAATAATTGGCTCAGAAGCTGGCTCTGGAGGTGCCCAATTATTTTCATTATCCAACATATTATTCAATAGAATTTCAGCGTCATCCGGTGTTCTTTCCTTGAAAAGAGAACCAGCATAACTATCCAGGTAATCTCTGGAAGAATCAGTTAGTCCATTATAAAAGATATCAAATATTTCAGGTTTCTTAAGAGGATTTTCGGGCAAAGCATTAAGTAACTTGAGAAGCCTCCCCCAAGCTTGTGGGAGACTCTCTTCTTCAATTTGCACAAAATTGTATATTTCCCTCAAAGCAGCTTGCTTCTTATGAGCAAGGAAATATTTAGCAGAGAAGTAATAAATCATATCCTGGGGACTTTGCACACAACCAGGATCAAGAGAATTATACCATATCTTAGCATCACCCTTTAATGAGAACGGAAATATCTTAAGTAAATAAAGGTAGCGCGATCTCTCATTATTAGTAAACAAGGCAGCTATATCATTCAACTTAGTAAGATGTGCCACAACAGTTTCAGATTCATAGCCATAGAAAGGATCGGATTCAACCAAAGTAATTATATCTGGATCAACAGAAAAATCATAATAATCCTTATCGGGAACACAAATAGGTGAAGTGGCAAAAGCAGGGTCGGGTCTCATTCTATCTCTAAGAGATTCTTTACACCATTTAATTAGCAACCTCTTAAGTTCATATCTATCCTGGCAAGCAAAAATAGCGGCAGAAGATTCTGCATCAAAAAGATAACCTTCAGGAATAGGAGGCATATTTTCATCATCACTCTCATCATTGTATTCAGGTGCAATAATTTCTCTTTCTTTAGACCTAGCAATTTTCTCATCAAGAAATTCACCAAGGGGCACAGTAGTATCAAGCATAGAAGTGGTTTCATCACAAGTATCATGCATAGCAGAAGTGGCATCATCAATAACATGCGACATATCAGAATTCATAGCGGTAGAAGGTTTAGGCGTCGCAAGCTTACTTATGACAGAAGGAGAATCTAGTGCAGAGCTAGATGGCAGTTCCTTACCTCCCCTCGTAGTTGAGGGCAAAATCTTGGTCTTAGCGTCTTTCAAGTTCTTCATAGTGTCCAGCAAATATAAATCCCAAGTGACTCAAAGAATAGAGCTATGCTCCCCAGCAACGGCGCCAGAAAATAGTCTTGATGACCCACAAGTATAGGGGATCGCAACAGTTTTCGAGGGTAGATTATTCAACCCAAATTTGTTGATTCGACACAAGGGGAGCCAAAGAATATTCTCAAGTATTAGCAGCTGAGTTGTCAATTCAACCACACCTGGAAACTTAGTATCTGCATCAAGGTGTTTAGTAGCAAAGTAATATGATAGTGGGGGTAACGGTAACAAAAGTGAAGACAGTAAAAGTAATGTTTTTGGTATTTTGTAGTGATTGTGACAGTAGCAACGAAAAAGTAAATAAGCGTAAGCCAGTATATGGAAAACTCGTAGGCACCGGATCAATGATGGATAATTATGCCGGATGTGGTTCATCATGTAACAGTCATAACATAGGGTGACACAGAACTAGCTCTAGTTCATCAATGTAATGTAGGCATGTATTCCGAATATAGTCATACGTGCTTATGGAAAAGAACTTGCATGACATCTTTTGTCCTACCCTCCCGTGGCAGCGGGGTCCTATTGGAAACTAAGGGATATTAAGGCCTCCTTTTAATAGAGAACCAGAACAAAGCATTAGCACAAAGTGAATACATGAACTCCTCAAACTATGGTCATCACCGGGAGTGGTTCCGATTATTGTCACTTCGGGGTTGCCGGATCATAACACATAGTAGGTGACTATAGACTTGCAAGATAGGATCAAGATTTCACATATATTCATGAAAACATAATAGGTTCAGATCTGAAATCATGGCACTCGGGCCCTAGTGACAAGCATTAAGCATAGCAAAGTCATAGCAACATCAATCTCAGAACATAGTGGATACTAGGGATCAAACCCTAACAAAACTAACTCGATTACATGATAAATCTCATCCAATCCATCACCGTCCAGCAAGCCTACGATGGAATTACTCATGCACGGTGGTGAGCATCATGAAATTGGTGATGGAGGATGGTTGATGATGACGACGGCGACGAATCCCCCTCTCCGGAGCCCCGAACGGACTCCAGATCAGCCCTCCCGAGAGAGATTTGGGCTTGGCGGCGGCTCCGTATCGTAAAACGTGATGATTTCTTCTCTCTGGTTTTTTTCTCCCCGAAAGCCAATATATGGAGTTGGAGTTGGTGTCGGAGGGCCACCAGGGGCCCACGAGGTAGGGGGGCGCGCCCAGGGGGGGCGCCCCCCACCCTCGTGAGCAGGGTGTGGGCCCCCTGGTCTTCATCTTTTGCGAGGATTTTTCTTTATTTTTTCTAAGGTGTTCCGTGGAGTTTCAGGACATTCCAAGAATCTTTATTTTCTGCACAAAAACAACACCATGGCCGTTCTGCTGAAAACAACGTCAGTCCGGGTTAGTTCCATTCAAATCATACAAGTTAGAGTCCAAAACAAGGGCAAAAGTGTTTGGAAAAGTAGATACGACGGAGACGTATCAGCCACCCCCTACCACCCGGAGTAAACTTACGCCGATGACCCACCGCCGAAGCCACAGGAGACCCAACCACCTGAGCCGGACGGGAAGGAGGGAGGACCTCAGAGTCCGAGTCGGAATCTTCCGAATCGAGCGCCCAAAATCTGTTAGCCCGGGGCGCACCCAGAGCCACAGAACGGGGCGGGAGGGTCTGGGAGAGGGGAAGGACGAGGCTCACTGTTGGCGAGGAGCCCAAAGAAGGCCTTGGAGGGGAGGGAGAGGGGAAAGCCGCACGGGGCAAGGTCGCCGACGGGGGGGAGCCGCAGGCCGGCGACGCCCCAGGAGAGAGGGGAACGAGAGGAGAAAGAAGCGCCATTCGTTCGCGTGGTGGACGGTAGTTGTTGTGCACAACTCTTATGGATGAGGCAAACTTTAAAGGATTATGGTGTCATTTGTGACAAAGTGCCTCTTTGGTGTGACAATGAAAGTGCCATCAAGATTTCTCTCAACCCGGTGCAACACTTCAAGACGAAGCATATTGAGATCCGGTATCACTTCATCCGGGATCATATTAGGCGAGGGGAGATCGAGCTCAAGTATGTCAACACTCATGATAACCTTGCAGATATTTTCACGAAGCCCTTGGATAAAGCAAGATTTCGCGAGTTAAGGCATGAGCTAAATATCATTGATTCAAGAAATGTGACTTGAACCCTTGCACACCCCACCACACTCAATTTGTTGTCTAGTATAGGTGTAGGCATGGACATAGGGGGGGTATTGTTCTCTCAATGAATTCTCCCTCCCCCATTATGCATAAATTAATCAACTCTTTCACATTCGCCATTCTTGATGGTACTTGTGCTTCAAAGACGAGTTTTGGTCATGAGCCCAAGGATAATTCTTCGCAGTGCCATACCAATCGACTCAAACATAGGTGGCTCCGGCCACCGCCCTCTCCTTGGAGAGGTCGGTTCTTGTTTTGTGGTCCTTGTTGTCTCTTCGTGCCTAGCTTGTGCTTGTGGTGCCTCGTCTTTCAGCTCGTTGGTGTGTTCGTTCGCTTGAAGGTTCCGTGCAAAGCTGTTTCTCCCTTTGGTTGGAACTGCATTTACTTGGGTTCACGGTACTGCCATGGCATGCCATGGTACTACCGCAAGGACACGGTACTACCGCAACCAGCACGGCAGTAATTTTTTATTGCCGCTGGTGGAGCAGTACTACCGCCCACGGCGCGGTACTTCCGCCCGGGCGGTACTACCGCGAGGACACGCGGTACTACCATGGAGTAGCGAGCGCGTGGGGGTTAAGAGCATGCAGGGGGAGTTCCAACTCCCCCATACCCATTTACTCTTCCTTCCGCATGCCACCTCTCTCTCTCCTGCCCATGAACAGCGCCGGAGGCCCTCGTCGGATCTCCGTCCCCGGCCGCTCTCCTTGGATTCCGACCAGTGGGATCGTTCCCCACCACGCCCTCTTGCCATGGACCAAGGTTTCTCCCCAAATCCCTTTCTTGTTGGTTCATTCTTGTGCTTCTAGGTCTTTGGGGAGATGGATGTGGTTCTTGAGATTTTAGGCTAAATCTATGAAAGAGTACGATGTGGGAGAGTAGTAATGCATAGAGATAGTACTTGATATGTTGCCCCATGGTAGTTTTGATCGACCGTAGTACCGCTTTGTTGCTGCGGTAGTACTCAGATCCAGTGGCAGTTTCGGATCTAACTCTGTGCAGTACTACCGCGCCCCTCGAGCGGTACTACCGCCGGAGCGGTACTACCGCATCTCCAGCGCGGTACTACCGCCGTCGCGGTACTACCATGACTTGGAGCGGCACTAATTTTTTAGTACCGCACATCCAAACAGTGTTACGGTTGCTGTCAAACCTCTCATGTGACAATTATCAAGCGCTAGTTCTACTTGTTTCACTGTTTTGTTGTGTTCTTTGCATTGATCCTTCTCGCTCTTTGTGTGTGTTCTTGTGCTTTGTGTCTTAGGTGGTGGCTCCGGTGCCTCTGCTCGCCATTCCAATCCGAGCCGTGACACGGGCTCCAAGCGTCTGCGAAATCAAGATGAAGCTCCAGAGGGCTCTAGTGCCCTCAACGCAGGACCAAGACCACATCCACCAAGGACAAGGAACCCACCATAGGCATGGATGAGATGCCACTTGCTGAGTACATCACTCGAAGGAAACTCAACCCCTATGTGAATCCTCGTGCCAACTTCCGAGGGAATGATCTGTTCTAGACCAAGCAGAAGAATCTCATTTATTTGGATGTGATCAAGGCCAAGCGAAACATCTATGTGGATGTGCACTGGATCGACATGCATCATCTGAGGGAAGCGAAGCACCGGGACTACTTTGGTGAGGCTCTGGATCTTGTGGAACAATTTGGCATTGAGCACATCATCTCTTTCCATAAAGACTATGACCCTGAGATTGTGGCACAGTTCTTTGCCTCTGTGTACTTTCATCCTAATGAGGAACGGACTATGACTTGGATGACCAATGGTCAGCGGCTGTCTGCTACTTGTAAGGAGTTCATGACTTTGCTTGGTGTTCAGGATGAGGGGCTCGCCACTCCCCAAGGCATTCATCCTCATGCCAATCCCGAGTCAGCTAACAAGAACAAAATTCAGCCTTTCTATGTTGAGAAGAATCTCTCCAATGCCAAGTCATCTTGGGTGCTCAACTCCTTTCTTGACATCATGTACCAGATCTTCCGCAACTCTCTCTTTCCTCGCATTGGTGACAAGGACAAGGTGCATGTTTATCTTGTGGACATGATGTTTCTGTGTGAGGAAGCGTGCAACTCTCAGTCGCCACCACTTGATGTCTCACATATCATGTGGTGTGAGCTTCGGTTTGCGGTATTCAACTGCAAGGTCCCCATCTATGGACCTTATCTGTTTCATTTGATCTCTGCGACTTGGGAGAAGCAGTTCCCTCAGGAGGAGTTTGAGGCCCCTGGTTGGATCTGACACGAGTCCATCAGGCTCCGTGTCAAGTCTTAGTGGGCCAACACCACTTATCGTGTTGAGGCCGCGGCTGCCATGGATGTGGATGCAGATGAGGATGAGGAGGAGGCAGAGGACGAGGTTAGCTCTGAGGGTTTCATCCCTCCCACCTCTGAGCCATCTTGGGCTAAGAGGCTGAAGAACAAGATGAAGAACTTATTCTGCATGCAGGCAAAGGGGTAGTACAAGAATCGCGTTGCCTCCAAGGAGAGTCGCCGCCGTGACAAGAAGATTATGAGTCTCTTTGGAGAGGATGTTTTTGGCGGCTTTGAGGACCGCATCACTCCCGAGGCTGAGTGGATCGCTAAACAAGGCTACCAGTGGAATGATTCTGAGGAGGACGACGAGGAGACCATTCCCGATGCTGAGTCTAAGGAGGAGCGTGCGTCTGATTACTCTGCTTGATCCACCACTTGGGTTGTAGGTGTCCTATCTGCCTTTTTGGCATCTCAATGCCAACGTGGGAGAGAGTGTAGAGATTTCCGAGTCTTGTGTCATGCGTGTGTTTGCTTTGCTCGCGTTTGTTTCATTGAACCTTGCTTGCTTTGGTTTAGTTTGCTCGTGAGACTTGGTCTATCATATGGTGTAAGACATATGCACC
The DNA here is from genome assembly GCF_018294505.1 of Triticum aestivum. NCBI lineage: Eukaryota > Viridiplantae > Streptophyta > Magnoliopsida > Poales > Poaceae > Triticum > Triticum aestivum. The sequence goes on along the minus strand of NC_057804.1, from coordinate 545,812,852 downwards.
CTATCGTACCTTACTTGAGCTTATGTTATATTGTGCTAGTTATGCTATGCTCATATTTATCATATTGTCTAGTGTTAGCCTTATTGTTGCCAATATGCCTTGCTTACAAAATATAGGGGGAGTGTTGATCCTAGTATACGTGCCGTGCAGTCCAAAGCACTTATCTAGTTAGCACGCATCTAGGGGGAGCTCGTCTATATTTTGGAGTTGTAGGGTTTGCATATGTTCTATTTTGTTTCCCTTTGTGCAAATCATGTATTGTCATCAATCCACAAAAAAAGGGAGATTGTAAGGGCATATTTATCCCTAAGGCCTTGTTTGACAGGAAGGGATTGTGGAGGTTTGGAGAGGAGAGGATTCCAGGGGATTTGGTGAATCCCCCTGTTCCACCCAATCCCCTTGAAACCTCAAATCCCCCTCCAGCCACACATCCCTCAAATCCCCCTCCATATAGAACACTGTTTGACAGAGAGGGATTTCCATATTAAACTAAAATGGTGTAAAATAGTTAAAAATCTAATCTTGCAACAGTTTTTCACATGAACAACATAATTTGCTTGACTTCGAACCAATATATCATCACATAATTGCAATGTCACATAGCAGCAACATAATCTCTCACATCAGCATGACTTGAACCAAAAATATCTCATACGTTTTCGGCATTCACAAGTCCGAGGAAAGACATGCATACATTTAAGCATGCTGAGAATACATAAGACATGCGTACATTTAAGCATGCTGGCAACAATAGCACCGACACAAAAGCAACTGACGAGACTCTCAAACAAACGATTTCGAGGGACCCTGCAAACGTCCCATTCTTCCTCTGTTTTGTTCCACTTCTCAACCTGGTTTAATGACACTAGAAAAAAACTGATGATACTGAAGAAAACAAGGTAATGTTGCTACTGTTGACAAAATTATATCTCATTTGAATTCAATGCAGATATTTTTCATTCAATTTCAATTCCAAGACCCACAAACAGAGGAGCCAGTTGACAGAGGGAGTACTTATGTACAAGTAAATGATCAGGTATATTTCAAGTAAATGATATTAAGAGCAGAACAACAATCAGGTATATTTCAAGGAATTATATCATGGCCTTGTTAGAGCTACATCAAGACCAACAGAGGTTGTAGACTGTTTGCAAAGGGAAAAGTACAATGAAGAAACAGTATGAATTGTTTCATGGCCTTGTTAGAGCTACATCAATACCAACTTAATACAGAAACTTCTAGACCGAACAGATTTTTCGTGGAAGAGAAAAACTCACAACAAAGTCCGATGAGCAAACAATTTATTTGAAGTTTGAAACAGTCACAAGGCAAGACAAACACAAGAGTAGTCTCAAGTAATTTCTTTAAAAAATATTCAGTAATTTCTTTAAAAAATGTGCAGTCACAAACCAAATTGCCTCCCTTCTGAAACTCCAAACACTACTACTACACTGTCTTATCTTAAAAAGAATGTGCAGTAATTTCGTTTGCATATACTGTGTTAGTGAGCTAAGTAAATAAACTACACTACCTTCGCCAAGCTCTGCTGCACACGGCGATAAATTCCTTTTGAAGTAATCTATCCATCCTGGAAAACAAGTGCAGCTTGCTGTTAGAGTGGCTGCAGTTTGGAATAAACTATTGCAATTGTTGGCCTCTTCTATTTATTCTCAAATTAAATCTTACCAAGGAAAAGGCCAGCTCTTCAGTCGGGGTTAAGGAGGCTGATGGTGGTGGAGCGTGGAAGAGGCTGCAAGGTCCGTGGAGGGAGAACAAGTTAGCAAGGTCCATTACATAGATTCAGTTCAATGTAAACTACAGCCAGAGGACTATTTGCTTCACCAAAAGTGCACAGAAATCAGACCTGTAGCTTGTAGTCGACAAAATAGGCAATTAAAACAGAACTACAGAACAATGGGTTCTGCACAAACTGATGCAGCAAAAACCTATGCGAGGGCCATGAATTTTAAGCACAGACTTTTGGAGCTGAAATGAAGAGTGGAGTACTTATTTTGGCAAAGTATTTGCGCTGGGATCACTGGATCACTCAGGGATGGTACTCAGGTAAATACATGGACTGATACTGGACTCGGCGAGTGCTACATCCTTTGTCAGCACAATAATCTATGGTACAAGAATAGAGGAAAGTAAGAAATCTCCACCAACCAAATAAGAAGTCAACAATGCTTCTTGCTGTTGATGCTAAATAAACAAGCAAGCAGGTGCACAACATTGTAGAACAAGACGGAGCGCTGCTCGAATATCTATTACAGAGTTGCAGAAAAGATGCACAAATGGAGATCAACTTTGTCCCCAGCAAAACAACACAATGCATCAAATACACATCTGTTCCTAAATCACAAATCCATCATAGATTATCTACTACTTGCAGATAACCACATCAAGCATTACCACTACTTGCAGTTCAAATCAAGATTCAGAGTCGATAGTGAATCACTAAACCAACAGTAACCTGCTACTAGATTCAGGGGACACAATCTAAGAGGAGGTGAACTTGGTGATGGCTTTGGTGCCCTCGGAGACGTCGTGCTTGGCGAGCTCGCCGGGGAAGATGAGGCGGCAACAATGGCCGAGCGGATTGAAGAACCCTAGACGACGAGGGGAAAGGAGGGGAGGCGAGGCGAGGGCTTACCACCGAGGAGAAGGCCAGCGGAGGAGGTACGCTGGCGTAGAGATGTCGTTCCACGATGGCGTGTTGTGGAGGAATCGAGCGGCGGCGTGGTGAGCAGGTGGCGGCGGCGTGGTGTCGTTCCTCCCAAATCCACGAGGCCCCCCTCGAGGGTTCTGTACCATGTGGAAAGGAGGGTGTAGGAGGGGGTCGGAGGGGGTTGGGCCAATGAATACCCGTGTACCAAATGGGCCCTCGCGGTTCTGCGGGGTTTCTGGGCCATGCTAGGAAATTGTCTTCAAAACCCCTTGGATCCTCTCCTACCAAACGAGGCCTAAGGTGTTTTGGTGATTGATGACAATGCTTTTGCGGACTAATCGTGTGCCTTGGGTATCTCAGACAATTCGTCACTAGGCACAAGACGGTTTGGTGCCCCTCGAAGACTATTGAAGACGACGTTTTTCTACGGTTCTTTTCGGTGGTGTGAGTCGTAGGAAAGCCGTACTATTAAGAGGGGGTCCGCGTTGGAAAGGTTCGGGTGGAATCATCACGTACACATTTTCCTCCTTTACACCACCTTTCCCTCTGTGCTTTGGAGCATCCTCCATTTTCGTCATTTGCGCAAAAAGAAGGATTCCTGGTGTTGCTGTTCTGAGGCATGCGGTAGTACTGCTCTTAGGAGCGGTAGTACCGCAGGCCACCGTGGTAGTACCGCACGCCATTGTGGTAGAACCGTAGGTTCCCACGGTAGTACCGCTCTTAAGGAGCGGTAGTACCGTGGCCTCGGACCAGACCCAGTCGCTCGTGCGATTGTAGGGGCGGATATAACTTTTTACATCCGCGCCCCTGCGCGGTAGTACCGCCCCATGCACGCAGTAGTACCGTGGGTCCTGATCTAGTACAACAACACGAGCGGAAGTAGGGGCGGATGTAATTTTTTACATCCGCTCCCTGTGCGGTAGTACCGCATGTCAGGTGCGGTAGTACCGTATCGTATTTTTGCACGGTCTGATTCTCAGCGGAAGTAGGCACGGATGTATTTTTATTCATCCGCGCCCTTCCCAGACTAGTCCATTCTAGCCTTGCGGTAGTACCACAATGGGGAGCGGTAGTACCGCGCCAGTGGAATTACCGCTCTTAGCCCTTGCGGCTCTGGCCTGGACTAGTGCCTGCCATAGCAGCGGTAGTACCGCGGCCCACCGTGGTAGTACCATGAGCCCTTGCGGTAGTACCACTGGTCTGGGGCGGTAGTACCGCAGGTCACGGGTTGAGTAAGTGGATAACGGTTGGATTTTTCTCTCCACTATATAAGGGGTGTCTTCTTCCTCTAGTTGACCACCTCTTCCAACCCTAAGCTCCATCGTTGCTCCAAGCTCCATTTTAGCCCGATCTCTCTCCCTAGCCAATCAAACTTGTTGATTTGCTCGGGATTGGTCGAGAAGGCCCCGATCTACACTTCCACCAAGAGAAATTTGATTCCCCCCACTAATCCCTAGCGGATCTTGTTACTCTTGGGTGTTTGAGCACCCTAGACGGTTTAGGTCACCGCGGAGCCATAGTCCATTGTGGTGAAGCTTCATGGTGTCATTGGGAGCCTCCAATTAAGTTGTGGAGATAGCCCCAACCTTGTTTGTAAAGGTTCGGTCGCCGTCTTCAAGGGCACCAATAGTGGAATCACGACATCTCGCATTGTGTGAGGGCGTGAGGAGAATACGGTGGCCCTAGTGGCTTCTTGGGGAGCATTGTGCCTCCACACTGCTCTAATGGAGACGTACTTCCCTTCAAAAGGAAGGAACTTCGGTAACACATCCTCGTCTCCATCAGCTCCACTCTTGGTTATCTCGTGCCTTTACTTGTGCAAGCTTATTTGTGTTGTATTCCTTGCTTGCTTGTGCACTTGTTGTTTGTTACATCATATAGGTTGCTCACCTAGTTGCATATCTAGACAACCTACTTTGATGCAAAGTTTAATTTGGTAAAGAAAAGCTAAAAATTGTTAGTTGCCTATTCACCCCCCCCTCTAGTCAACTATATCGATCCTTTCACCATCTATCTGATGGCCTATATAACGTGGCACTGGTCTGTGAAATGAACCCTAACTCACTCACTCACTCCTTGAACAACTCTAGCCGTCATCTACTGTTCCTCTCAGTGTGCTACTTCCAATGGTTTCATCCCGACGACCGCATGCACGGTTGGTCGGGAGCGCAGGTGCCTTTGGATTCCTGTCGTTCGAGATCCTTCCCGGGAGGACAGCGATAAGGTTTTAGGGAGCATCTCTGCGAGACCCCTCCCGATCCGTCCCCGTCTCCATCCGCCTCTACTTCGACTACTTCCACTGCATCGGCTCCATGGCCGGCGCCGCGGCCAATAAGAAGAAGGCCATGGACAGGAGCTCCCACTTAAGAAAAAAAAAACCTAACTCATCATAGGTATACCGAGCCCATCTTTAGCTACTTCTGGGAAAGCTATAAGCTAAGTAAGTTAAGTTCGCATGTCAAAAAGTAAGTCAAGCTCAGGGATTTAAGTTTAGAGGAAGGACTAGTTTTTTTTGGAAATGGAGGCATGCCCCCGGCCTCTGCATCGTGATGATGCATGCAGCCATCTTATTAACAATCCACAAAATATCGTCATAAAAGTCTTACAACTCGCAAATGGAGCAGAACAAAGTAAAAAAGCAAAATCACATGTTGACAAAGATAACCGATACGGTAATAAGAAGGATAAGCTCCCTAGACTCCTATCATGTTATGCGAGCGCCATCCGAACCGGTTGAATATAACCCGAGCTACCATCTCCCATTGGTTGCACCCAGTAACCAAAGGCTCCATGGATGCCATAGGAGTGAGTAAGGACCAGGTACGGATCCAAGCTGTAGCTCTGAAGATAACTTGCAAGAAAGTTAAAGTTTGTTGTCTGTTAAAAATCATATCATTCCTGCAGTCCCATATAGCCCATAATAGCGCACATATTCCAATCCGAATACGAGCCGCAGTAATCTGTTCAACCCCAGCTAGCCACGTCCCAAACAATGACGCAATATCGACTAGAGGATTAATGTTGAAGGCTATATGAATCGTTCTCCAAAGTAACTTGGCAAGTGGGCATTCAAGAAATAAATGTTGTATGTTTCCTCATGATCACAAAAACAGCACCGCGAACTTCCTACCCAATGCCTTTTAATTAAGTTGTCCTATGTGAGTATCACTTGCTTGTGGACAAACCGCATAAAAAAATTAATTCGCAAGGGAACCTTAACCTTCCAAATGTGCAACGACCTTGAGAGTGGGCCAGAATTAATCAAATCCATATAGAATGATTTCACCGTAAACATCCCATTCTTAGTTAACTTCCATTGTGTCGAATCCGGCTGGTCGGAGAGTTGAACTTCTATCAATCTTCGAACCAAGTGCATCCAGGCGGTCCATCTCTCACCAACTAACGTACGTCTAAACTGGATGTTCAAGGGAATGGTTTGAAGGACTGTGCCTACGTAATCCTCCTTACGTTGCACAATATTATAGAGGGTAGGATATTGGACGGCCAAGGGCGTCTCTCCTAACCACATATCTTCCCAAAATCTTGTTGACATCCCATTGCCAACAAAGAATTTGACTCTACGAAAGAACAAGTCCTTCGTTCTCATAAGTCCCTTCTAGAATGGCAAGTCATTCGGGCTCATGGTAATTTGGGCTAATGTTTTTGAGTGCAAATACTTATTGCGCAGGATTTGAGACCACATACCCTCCGCCTTTGTCTCTAACCTGTATAACCATTTGCTCATAAGACATTTATTCTTAATTTCTAGGTTCTCAATACCGATACCCCCTTGGTCTTTAGGTCGGCAAAGGATATCCCATCGCGCGAGACGGTATTTCCTCTTGGCCTCATCAGACTGCCAAAGGAAACGAGATCTAAAGAAATCAAGTTGCTTTTGAACCCCTTTCGAAATTTCAAAGAACGAAAGTAGAAACATCGGCATACTAGTCAGTACTTAGTTAATCAGGACTAGCCGACCTCCATATGACATAAGCTTGCCCTTCCAGCAGCTAAGTTTTTTTTAATTCGTTCTTCAATACACTTCCATTCTTTATTGGATAGCTTATGGTGATGGATCGGAATACCCAAGTAACTGAAAGGTAAAGCACCTAATTCACATCCAAACAATTGTCTATAAGTGTGTTCCTCGTCTTTGGCCTTCCCAAAGCAGAACAACTCGCTCTTATGAAAATTAATTTTTAAGCCAGACAATTGTTCGAAAAGACATAAGATAAGTTTCATCTTACGTGCCTTAGCCATGTCATGTTTCATGAATAGGATAGTGTCATCAGCATACTGTAGAATGGATACCCCTCCATCGTCTAGATGAGGAACTAGACCCTCTACCTGGCCATGCTGCTTGGCCCTGCCAATAATGACGGCCAACATATCTGCGACAATATTGAACAAGAGAGGAGACATGGAGTCCCCTTGTCTCAACCCCTTATGTGTATGAAAATAGTGACCAATATCATCGTTCACCTTGATTCCGACACTACCCCTCTTGACTTGGGCATCCACTTGGTTCCTCCAGGCTTCACTAAAACCTTTCATGCGCATGGCCTGTTGAAGAAAAGACCACTTTACTTTATCATACGCCTTCTCAAAATCCACTTTGAAGATAACCCCATTTAGTTTCTTCGAGTGGATCTCATGAAGCGTTTCATGTAGAACGACCACCCCTTCTAGTATGTGTCGCCCCGGCATGAACGAAGTCTGACTTGGTTGGATCACTGAATGAGCAATTTGTGTCAATCTATTGGTTTCAACCTTTGTGAAAATTTTGAAACTCACATTCAACAGGCATATGGGCCGCAATTGTTCGATCCGAACTGCCTCATCTTTCTTAGGTAGCAGCGTTATCGTACCAAAGTTAAGATGAAATAACTCTAAATGGCCGTTGAAAAAATCGTGAAATATAGGCATAAGATCATCTTTAATGATATGCCAACATTTCTTATAGAATTCAGCTGGAAACCCATCTGGTCCCGGTGCTTTATTCGGCTTCATTTGTGATATTGCCTGAAGAACCTCTTTTTCAGTAAACGGTGCAGAGAGAATATCATTCTCTGCTGCCTGTAATTGAGGAATGTCATCAATCACAGATTCATCAAGTGACACCGTACTTGAATTCGGGGGTCCAAAAAGTTTCTTATAATAATTTGAAATATATGCTTTCAGGTTTTCATGTCCCACTATTGTCCCCTCGTCCTGTTCAAGCTGTATAATTTTCTTCTTCCTTTGTTTACCATTTGCAACCATGTGGAAGAATTGTGTATTGTCGTCCCCATGGACAACCTTAAGCGCTTTCGCACGCAATGCCCACTTAAGCTCCTCCTCTCTCAAGAGAGCTCATAGACCTTGCTCAGCCTCGGACTTGGTTCGTTGCTCATTAACAGAAAGAAGAGTGGCTTCAGCCTTTAAGTCTAGTGCCTCAATCAACTGAGTAAGACGCTCTTTTTCTAGTTTGTAAATCCCACTCTCATTTCTGGCTCACCCTCTCAGAAACTGTCGGAGATGACTAATTTTATTTTTCCATCTCTCAACATGCGTCCTTCCACTAACCGACTTATCCCATTCGCGTGCAATGATCTCCAAAAACCCTTCTCGCTCAAACCAGCTTTGTTCGAAAGAGAAAGTATTTTTATTTGCCACATGGGTAGCCTCACCCGAGTCTAATAGAAGTGGTGTGTGATCCAAGATCGCTCTCTGCATCGCGTGGACCAACACCAATGGATATTTTTGTTCCCACTCCACACTAGCCAGTACCCTATCCAGCTTTTCATAAGTCGGAGTGGGTAACGAGTTGGCCCATGTAGATTGTCTACTGGTGAGTTCTATTTCTCTTAAATTAAGAATCTCGATAATCATATTAAACATCATAGACCAACGTCCATCAAAATTGTCATTGTTCTTTTCATCTCTCCTCCTGATGATATTAAAATCTCCCCCGACTAGTATTGGCAGATTTTCATCTCCACAAATCCGCACCAAACCAGCCAAAAAAGTCTGGTTTGAATTCAGTTGTGCTGCCCCATATACAGCAACAAGAGACCACCGGACTAGTAATAGAGAAATTTTGTTCCTCAAACTTTTGAGGAGTTAAGTTTAGTGGAGCAATATAAGGAGTTATTAATGTTTAGGAGAAAAGCTCGAGGCTTTGTAGCTAATACGTGTAGGGTGTGCTTCATAGAGGAGAGTGTATGTGGGCGTATGTGAGCATATTTGATTGTAATCTCTACTACTTAGAAAGAACATAAGGTTCCCATTTCATCTTTCTTTTCACCACCCCTTCGTCCAACCTTTCATGTGTCTCTACAACTTACTAGTTAGCATGCACGTGCAACGCACGTATTAAACATGAAAAATTCTAACCAAATAGTGATAGATTTCTTGAATTTTTTTTAAATCATACAGAGTGCATAATACCCAATTCTTGACTCATACAAACAATTTGATTTTCGGTTTTGGGCCTTGGTGCTCTTGTGTCTGGCTCTGACGATCTTCCTGATGTCGCATCTATGTTTACCCCAAGCTTTAGTGTTTTTCTTCTTCTGTTTTTAGGTTGTCACTCCGTTTTTCCTAATTATAACCAGAAAATGTTAGGGTTTTTTCTGGCTTCCTTTATAAACTGGATCATCTCTCTCTTCTTAATAAAATGCTGGACCCCTGCCCTCATGATGAGGTTCTTCCAAAAAAATGATATATCAATCTTCATGAATCAACATTCTTCTACAAACAAATATCTCTTATCTAAATGCACAGTTTCTCATTGCATAGTGCCCAAATGATTATAATCTCCTGTAAATGAATTTCAGTGTGTGAAAAAAATATCCAAGCGGGCTTCGGCCCATTGCAGTATATGTCAAACATACTACCATTTGAATTTTTTGCAGATCATATAGTTATAGTAATCGAATCAGAAATTAGAACCCCCTTGTTGGACAATGGATTATTATAAAGTTTCATCACCATTCTCCATACACAGACACATACAAGTATTGTTCAGTAAATAACCATTTATGTATCAACAAAATTTAGTAAAGAACTATTACTAAGAGATAATCTAGTGTCGTTCACAAAAGTGAGAAGATGCCATTGTCAAAGTTCAGTGACAATTTCCTTGAGGGACTATGAAGGCTAAGGTGAAACAAGCAAAAACTGCTGGAGGTGGACGAACAGTGCTCGGGCGCCCTTGCTATCGGAATCGAGTCCGATTGTTATGTGTGGGTGATAATTGACAACTAATAAATCTGCAACATCAAACCAATAGAGCCAACGCCAACGTTGTTATCTCCTCCCTTCACCCATGTTTGGAAGTTCACATATTGGAATCGATCCGATTGTTATCTCCTCCCTTCTATTTGGCCTTCATATTGGAAACATCACACCTGTATATAAAAATTCACATTTAGATATGCTATATAAGAAAGAACATCAAGATACCAAAGGTATGCTTGGTTTGTAAGAAATTAACCACCTTTATTTAAAATTCAGAGAATATTGCAGTTCAAATGATTACCTTGATGCTATCTGCTCTTGCTGGCCTTCACATTCTAAATATATAGTCAATAGCATAAAGATTTAAGTTTATCTGGTTGTTAATATATAGTAGTACCGAACTGATTATAACGTACTATTCTGCTGAAGAATAAGTGATATACATATGTACGTAACCAAGACATCACAGTGTGGTAAAGAAATTAATGAGTACGGTAATCTCCAAATTTCATTCCTATAAGAAAGAAAAGAAGACCGAGCCTTCAGTCTCTGCGTACACTACGTAACTAATATGACTATATGACAATACAATTACCATCTACAGTCCAAATGAAAACATACTAAATTGGAAGGACATGAAAGAAAAATACATCACTATGGCTGCCATGGCATGTCATTTCTAATCTTTTCTTCCTTATCAGGCTGCCCTGCGTCAGTCTCAACAGAATTTCGAGGACTAAACCTGCAAAGACATAAGTAATCTGCATATCCAAGGTTCCAGATATGGTAGGATATCTTCACTCATGTCTTCACAGAAAACCACCAATGCATAATATGATATCTCCTACAAAATCATATTGATTATTCGCATTACATAATTACCACGGAGTTGTCATGCAAAATTAACCAATATTTATATCCAAAGTCTCTCCCTATTTTACCTTAACCCCATCTGATGGGTCTTCAACTGCATTTAAGATGCATGGAACTACACTCTCATAGTGAGATCGAATTTCTGGCTGCACGTGTTCAGCAAACTGACCAAGAGCAAATGATGTATTACCTCTGACCATCCGCTTTTGACCCTTTCAAAATTCTAAAACAACTCTGAGACATTCCTCCAATTAATCCTCAAGACATGCCAGGCGGCGCTCTTGATCCGTCCACGAGCCATGGATCACCTAGGCCGGTGGCGGAAAGGCAACGACGCTCGCCGGCGTGCTCCCCAGTGGCACGCGGGACGACGGTGGGGCGAGGAGATCCGGCGGGCTCCGGCTCTAGGACGCAGGCGCTCAAGCGAAAGCTCCCCCCCCCCTGGTGGTCAGCGGCGGATGGGATCGGGTAAGCGCACAATGGGGCTGGGTCTCCCAGCGGACGGCCTCTCACCATGGGATGTTAGCGCTAATTACGCGGTGGCATTAAATGGATACGTAACGAACCTTCTTTTCATCCGATCGTGGGACGGCAGAGTTTTCGTCCGCCTCTTCAAATTGCTAGAGGCACTTTTGATGAGGGTTTATTGTGATTTTGGCGGTTAGATCTAAATGAGTGGGCTTAATCGTGTGACTCTAATTGCTATAATTGTTGTGTGTACGTTAGACGGGGTGCGCTTAGGAAAGATAATGTTCGCTTGTTTAATAGTATATAGTAGAGAAAAGAGAACATAAGGTTTCCATTTCACCTTTCTTTTCACCACCCCTTCGTCCAACCTTCCATGTGATAATCAATCACCTTAATTTACTTACTTTCTGTTTCACTTTAATTTATTTACCTCCTGAATCAATTCAACTTTAAGTTACTTACCAAATTTCTAATCAAAATATAAGGTAAAATTATTTTGCGATAAAAATATAAGGTAATTCACTGTCAGAATTTGATGAACATTTGTTTACACAATTGTATTATTATTGGCAGATAAATCACAAGCTAACGTACTAAAATATTTATATCCCGTTGCAACGCATGGGCATTGTTCCAGTGAAAAAAAAGTTTAGGGGAAGGGCTTTTAGTTGAAGGCAGGTATTGAAATAGTCTGTGTGCCGGATCAAAGATATAGATTTGTCCAGCTTTGCTAGACAGCTATCGAAATAGTCTGTGTGCCGCAGTCGGAGTCCGGCATCATGAGTCTGCTATCGAAAAAGTATACTGTATTAAGTTACATTTCTCACAGCTCACAGCGTGCCGCAGTCGTAGTCCGGCATCATGAGGAGCCCCTTGGCGAGCATCCCGGACAGCAGCCTGTCCCGCGCAAACCTCACCACGGCGTGATCGCTCTGCTGCAGCAGCCCCACCATGTAGGACGCGGCGATCACCTGCGCGCTCCTCCACCGCCGGATCCCTGCGTACCGGCGCAGAGCCGCCTCGACCGACTCCCGTTCCTTCCCGACGATGGCGTCGCCGAGGCACCGCGCGAGGACGACCGCGTCCTCCAGCGCGACGCACGCGCCCTGCGCCAGGTCCGGCGTCGTCGGGTGGAGCGCGTCGCCGGCGACGCACACGTTCCCCTTGCTGATGCTGGCGAACAGGAGCGACAGCGGGGGACGGTACCGCAGGGGCGCCACGAGGACGTCGTTCATCTCGCTCCTCTCGACCGCTTCCAGCACATCGGCGGGGGGCTTGATGCTTCTGAGCTTCGCCAGCACGAACTGCTTCATCTCCGCCGGGTTCTGCTCGGTGTCATCCTTACCGTCCGGAGTAGGAGGAGACCATGTGAAGAACCAGTAGACGTCGGTGTGGTTGCAGGGGACCAAGCCCGCGCGGAATCCCTGGCCGCTGAACTGCAGCATCTTGTGCTCGAAGCCATGGCCGTCGGGGTACTTGGCGTGGCCCCGCGTGGCCCTGCGCCCCGAGTCCCGCGGCTTGGCGAGCCCCAGCCATTTCGCCACCACCGAGTTGATCCCGTCACAGCCGATCAGCACCTTTGCACGGAGAGTTGAGCCGTCAGCAAGATGGAGGATCTTGGCGTCGCCGTCGCCGTCGCCGTCTTGGTCGTCGATGGAGACGATCTTGGAGGAGTAGCGGATGGTGCCTCTGGGCAGTTCTTCCTCCAGTGCCTGGAGCAGCACGTTACGCTGCACGCACTGGGCTTCATGGGGTCCCCTGCATCGTCAAGGATTACTTCACGAAGAACAGAGTAGCTCTAAACCAACTCTGTAATTCAGGTTAAGGATCCGTGTCTCACCATTTTCCTTGCACCCGGAGATCAATCTCTCGCGCCACTTCCCCTGTTGTCGAAGACATGACACACGCCCTACCAACAACGAAGGAGAACATCTAATTAATTACAAACCCAACGACTGAAAATTGATGGGAAATCGAGTGATTAGAACCATGCGCACCCCTTGATCTGCAGGTGTTTCCTCCTAATGGTGTCGCCTACCCCAAGGGCATCAAGCGCGCGGAAGGCGTTCGTCCATGCGGCGATCGCGAACCCGGAAGTCCGGAGCACCGGCGACGACTCCAGCACCACGCACCGAACGCCCTTCCTGCGGTTCATCCCCGTCTGAGCACATCAGGATGCAGAATTGCAGACATATGTATGTATGTACAGGCTGGAGGACGAAGCTTTGCTTTACCTGTGGAGTCCCAGGGCGACGGCGAGGCCTGCCACGCCGGCGCCTGCGATGACGAATTGACGATCTCCTCGGCGGCGTCCTGCTGCTCCACCATGTTTACCATGTCTTATGGAGTGATGGGACAGGCTGACTGACTGACTATAGTTTGCTCGCGAGACTTGTGCTGAACAGTGGTGCGCTGGGATGGCGTTGACCGTTGAGCGAATCGAGCATTCCTGGTGAGTGTATATATAAAAATATGTCTGCAGTGTTAGCAAGAGGGAGCATTGATGAGATGAGATCAGATCAGAGAAAGGGTTTCCTTTGCTTGAAGAAAAAGAAGCCGAGAAGGAGAAGAATGGCGTCACTGCTGATGATGCAGTGAGCCAGGGAGGGAGGGAGCTTCGTGTCGAGCCGCATCCAAGGAAGTACAAAGAAAATGGCCCATGCCTCTCTTTTTCTTCTGAAGCAAATGGCCCATGCCTCCAAACCGAGTGAACATGATCAAGTGTTTGTGTCTGACTGCCCGAGGTGAGCTGGTCAATTTTTAATTTGATGCCGCGAGAAATTTGGCGGAAACTTTTCAATGGGATAAATTGAGTGCGAAACAAATGGTCTGAGCAATCAGGCTAGGGTTGCTCTTTGTACATCTCATTTCAACTCTACAATCGGGAGATGTTGGGCTTGTTTGAGCTTTCCGCGTGCAGTGGGATAAGTTACAGATCACGGCTCGCTTGGTTGGAGAAATTGAGGAATAGGTGCAGTGGGATCGCTGGCTCCCGAGCTCTTAGGGGTTGTTTGGATAGCAAATATTAGGCGTTGATTTATATAAAACGAGTTTTTACCTGATTTTTAGCAAAACCAGTTTTACTATTTTTTCTGTTACTACTAAGTGTGCACGTGCAACGCACGAATAACCGTACAAAGGAAATCCCCCCTTCATAATAAGATGATTTTTTTTAGAAAAAAAAACACTGTTACACATCAAAAGCAGTCAACTGGATGAGTTTCTACTAACCCCTTGCAAGAAATGAAATAAAAACCGGATAAACTCCTCACTTCATAATCCGCAGACCAGACCATGCATGTTCGTATTATGCGAATGGGCCATTCGAAAATAAAATTTATATTAGCTACTTTCCATTTAATGTATGTCCCGTACTAATACTAATGTAGTTGTAGAAAGAGTATCTCCTTTTACCTGAGAGCGGCGTTTTGACTCCTAGGTGCATATGCATCCATTGTCGAAATACACATTTCGAAAACTTGAAAAATCCGGAACAAAAATCCCACGTGTATATCCGGACATTTTATGTGCGTGCACAAGGTTTCAGTGAAAAACGACGTTTTTTGTGGCTTGTGTAAAAAAGATAAAGAAATGCCTCGTGAATAGTTAGAATGAAGCATCAGAAATTGTCTTTTTTTTACACAAGCCACAAAAAACGTCGTTTTTCACTGAAATCTTGTGCACGCACATAAAATGTCCGGATATACACGCGGGGTTTTTGTTCTGAATTTTTCAACTTTTCAAAATGTGTATTTCGACAATGGGTGCATATGCACCTAGGAGCCAAAGGCAATTACCGCTTTTACCTGGACTTCAATAATTTAAAGCGCTCTTAGTTCAGTTCGGTAGGGGGCGGATCTCCAAAACCCGACGCCGTAGGTTTAACTGTATGAACTTCTACCAACCATTTGCAAGGAATAAAATAAAAACATACTGGATTAACTTCTTCGTAGAGAACTTATGGGCATAAGCTATTTAGTCTGTGTATAGTAAAAAATGGAATAAAAAAATCCAAAATGTCTATTTTATAATGCAAACTTCACAAGACTTGTGATACAATTAAGCATTGTACACATGGACATGGTAGAGACACAAACTTGGAACAAAGGGACAAAACTGGAAAATATGAACATACTAAATGAGTCCCAAACATTAAATTTTATCAGCAGTATAATTGATTAAGGGCCATACACTATCGCAAGGATAATCCTAATATGATTGTTCATGGTTCTTACATGATGAACCATAAATTTTCCCAAAAACAAACAAGGAAAACGGCATCCAATAATATCTGGTTTATAAGAACAAGCTCATGTCATACATACATGATAATAACGCAAGATTCACAAATCAACATCAATCTTAATTAACACGTAGAACAATGTCAATTATAACCATGCCGGTCCAAGGAACAATTTAACAATCTATACTGATCACAATTGGTTTAATTTTACACATAGAATTATATGAATGTTTGTGTCTGCAAGTCATTGATGCTGCCAGAGACAGGGTTCATACATATATAATCTACATTAGATGTAGAACCATTAACTTGGGTGGTCCTGGAGTAATAAAGGAAAGGTTGCAACACTGTTTGTGTCTGCAGGTCATTGATAGTGCCAGACACTGCGCAGTAGAGACACTGAGCAGTAGAGATTGATAGTCTAATTTGGTAGTACATTATGTGCCATCCTCCCATCTTACCTGAACAAAAGAGTATAATTTTAGTTCATAGATGATCACTGAACCAGCCTGCTATATATTCATGCTGAATAACTAAAAAAGCACAACCCTTAATCCATCTTAATTAGAACATAACTTCTCATTATGAGTTCATTTTCTAAGAAACGTTTTAATCCCCATGCCATGCTTACCCGAAGGTCAAAATCTAAAAAAACAATGCATTTTAGCTGTCAGGCTCCGAAAACAATCTTATTTGGTATAGGTGGATTGACAAGTCCCATACAAAATGGATTATTTCAAGCTCTTCAGGAACTTCCAATATGGAACAACGAATTCCAATAATTAAGATTCAGATTCTGTATGCAATGTTGCCAAATGAAAAAGAATAGCATTTTATGTGCATACTTTTTTACTGACCTTTACATATTATAATTCCTATCCTTGACGCAGAACATGTCTTATTTTTGTGCTTAGTTTAAAAGCCTACAAAATAATTTTCTCTGCCTCTGAAAAAATATTAGATGGAAATAATGTTTACCAGCAACAAAATAATACTGTAGTATATATCAAAATATAGTGTTGCAGCTGTCGTGTACATCTGTCGTGTGGCTTTAAGAAAGAATTAGTTTGATTGTTTAATAGTAAAATACTAGTAAGCGTGCACGTGCAACGCACGTATTATTATCAAAGTTTTAAATAGCCGTCTATAGCACCGATATAGCCTACTATACCGGTTTGAGCAGGATGATGCTAATGCTCTGTTTGGATGTTGATATTCAAGGCCTTGGAATTGAATTGGCCCCAATATCAAATCCTCCCGACTTTGATATTGACATTGCACCCGAATTCTGGTGTTTGGATGTTCACAGAATTGACATCTGGAATTTGCATGAGAGGGCCAATTGCAAAGCGTGTTTGGATGGCCAATGTGTACATTGGAATTGGTTATTGTCATAGGATGCACATTGTACTTCTATGTAAATTTTTAGTTAAATTCTATGCATCATGTGAATATATTTTTTAATGTTTAAATTTAAAGAATACAACCACAACACTTGCAAAAAAAAGCGTTACTTGCACAAAAAAGGGCATCACTACTTATACAACAACAACTTTTTCTTCCACAGCCAAATACAGTACAACTATCCCGAGCTACTCTTTGTGAGATAAGGTATGTCATCCAGACAACTACACAATAATTAAGTAATTATGCATCAATGTGTACAACATATATCAATCAATCAAGATAATGTATGTTCAGTCAAGCATCGGAAGGACTGGAAGCAAAATTTGTATCAACATCACACGTTTATAACGGACCAATATCACACACAAACCACGTCAAGTACTTTGGATCTGCCTGCTGGGGAACAAAGCTCAAATCGATTGACCTGCAGAAGACAGTTGTTTTTCAGAACATCAGCACATAGTGTGGGGGTTTGAAGGGATCAGGGGATTGGGTTTTCTGCCTAGGAAAGGGAGGGGGCTAGTGGGACGGACGCACGGGGAGGGACGGGAGCCATCTGCCATGGGGGCATGCGCGCGGTGGTGGGTCAGGCCAACGACGGCCAGTGGGGCGGACGCATGGGGAGGGAGGACGGGCTCGCGAGGAGGGAGGCAGGTGCGCGGAGAGAGAGGTAGGCACACAGGGGAGGAGCGGATCCGCCGGAGAGATGGGAGAAGGAGGAGGGTGGAGAGGGGCTGACCAGCGCCGCCGGGACCTCCCGTGTCGCGCTTCCGTTCGTCTTCTGTAGCACACGTCTGGCCTGTTTCTTTTCGCTTGAGAGCGGGCGAAGCGGTAAGTCGAACGAGCAATCCCAAATATCTCACGAAGTCGAGCTCTTGTGCTCTGAATTCAGGAACAGCCAAGCGGGCTGGGAGAGTGGGCTAGCGAATATCGCGGGCCAATTCAGCGAGTCAATTCTGTGACCATCTGAACAATGGCATTCGGGTTGCCCAATGCCAATATCAATTTTTAGGCCCCAATATCAACATCCAAACGAGGTATAAATGGTATTCATAAACAATTATTCACTAAAGTTATGAGATAGTCTTTGTTTTCATTGTAATACATGTCTCATTAATAAAATAAGAATTCAGCTACAAGCCACGTAACACGTAAACACCAACATTACAGGACTGATAAGATAGGATAATCCTACGCAAAAAAACCAGTCCCTCTCCATCAAGGAAAAGGAGACAGAAAAAGAAGGAAAGATTGATCTTATTGTTTTTCCTGCTCTAATAAAATACCTGATAGTAACATTCCACGATACAGACGAACTCGAGTGACCAAGATCGCACATTTTGACATGAAATGTTAGCAACTTAAAATGTACACCAGAATTACAACAAAATAGCAGGTAGCAACTCAAAAAGATTCAGATGTTTCTTCATGCACTTTCTGTTCAACTCACCCATGTCTTCTCTTTTTATACCATCAGTGCTCCGAGGAACTTGAGACTTCAGAATGAGGCCTAGGCAGACGTATGCGCACCACCTAAATGAGAGAACAGGCCTGGAGAAGCATGAGGAGCCGATGCACCACCTTGATCGATGGTGTCAAGTGTTCTAGAAGCCTCATGACCAGTACACCGGCGATGTACGACATCCCGGACAAGCTCACAACGATTGTAAGGTAGTAAATGAGAGTCTTGAAGTATGTCATGGCTCTTTTGTGGCCATAACCTTCCCGAGCGCTAGCAGAGCGATGCAGGCAAGCGAAGCACTGGTGACGTCCATCATCTTGTTCTCCCTGTCGTTACTCTCGCGGAACGACAACCCGCAGAGCACTGGTGGAAGTAGCCCGAACACCATGTGTGAGAGCAGTGGTAGAACCATGTGGAGCCAGGCTTTCGACCACAACCAAGCTTGAGTCAGTAGTGGCCGACCTTCTCATTTGTCCTCGTTCATGACTCCGCTGTCTCTCAAATCAGCAATCTGTTATCCACAAGAAAATGATATGTTAGTTTTTGGAGTTTTGGATGTGAGTTTTCTGTAATCACTAAAATATTTTGAAAATTCAGCCACGAGAGAAGTTCGTTACATTGTGAAAAATGAGAGGAAGTCCACCAATAAAGTTGGCTATGCCCAAGATGAAAGTAACTGACATGTTTATGGCGCCGCTTGATGCTGCTCTTGAAACAACGAAGAGGCTGGTGATTGACTTCACTAAGCCTCCATACACTGGCTTTCAGTATCCCAATCACCACTCTGTTGTTGCCTAGGAGTAGACGGATTCACATCGACTGACAACACTACATCTGTTGCTCGAGGAATTCGAGACTTTGGTCTGTCGCCCCTTCGGATGATACATGGTATAGGGAAAAATACTTGGTGATCAGATACACAAGAAAGACTTAGACGGCACAAAAGATAAAGGCAGCAACTTTCACAGAATTGGTTGTCGTCGGAGATTTGTTTGTTCAGTACATGCATGTGAAACTTATCTTGATTAACTCACTGATGATAGATAGTGTGCAACTGTGGAATAATAAATCTAAAAGGAAAATAATTTGGCCTGTTACGATATTTGTCACAATTGGGCTGAAAAATGCGCCGTTATCTGCAGTTCCGCGAGCATCTAAGCAAATTAAGTTACTATTATCAGACTGTATCTCTGAATAACAGTAAGTAGCTCATGCATGCATGCTGATCACTTAATCGGACCTACCTTTGTCGCCAATTAGGTGGTGAGTTGGATCCATGATAGCTTCACCAGCAGGCATTTCATCGGTTACAACTTCAATCACATCTTTCTTGAAGATTTCTGCATGCGATGTTTCTACTCTCTGGAAACACTATTTTAATATGGGTGTAAGGTGGATTGGCAAGTCCCTTCATAGAAATTTAATGGTGAATAAACCTGAATGTGACAGGGGATCTTAGCACACTTCAAGAATTTTCAAGCCTCATCAGGAGCATGGTCAGGCAATATAAAATGTCTAGAAAATAATACACTTTTCCAAAATATTGCAAGACGCCTTGTTGCGGGAACTCTTGTTACAGCTTGAAGAAATAAATGTTGAAGCAGTTATGAGAGTTTTTCTGACTTGAGAAGCCCTTCAACGTTAGAAGGGGCCTGGCACCATGAGAGGGCATCAAGAGGGAGTGGCCCATTTTGCGATGAATTTTTGCTACATTGCTGTCACAGGAGAGAGAGAGAGGGAGAGTTAATACAAACTGAATGGAAGTAGCAAATGAGCATTACGCAAGCTCTTCCGTTTTATTAGAACCTAGGTTAGCGCATAAACCGGTCGACCGTAGAGATAGTAGTGCAATCTCAATCTCTCAGATAGTAGCGCTGATAGCTGACTACTGAGATAATCCTACTTGCCACCACATCCTTATATAAGCTAGTGTTACACAAAAATGCCAAATCAGAGCTAACAAAGGGCATACAGTAGTGCAATCTCAATCTCTCATAGTGCAGTGCCACTTTCTACATCCCCTCGCTCATAGTCACTAAAAGGTTTTCAACAATTGATCTTGGCTCCACTTTTACTCTAGCTTGTCATTGCCGAACAATACAAGACTTGAGTTGCAGGTGGTTCTTGCCTACTTTCACAGTTTTGTACAGCTAAATGCCTAAAGCAAATGGTTCTCAATACAAAATGCAGGCAACGGTGCAAATAGGATCTAATTCAGGCAAGCAGTCAGAAGATTTCCGTAGCAAATTGTACAAGTAGCAGGAAGAAACAAATAAAATGTAAATAAAGAATAGCTTACCTTCAGTACATGATTTTTCCTAAGAAGGAAGGCGAGATGAACACAATATGTATACTCAGTAGCCCGGCCTGATGAGTTAAGAACCTAACAAAAATAGCAGAAAAACACATTGGAGTCGCAAATCATCTATTGTAGGCCATGAATCCAACATTTGAATGATCTGTCGAGGATAATGACAATAACAGAAACAACATACATTAGAATCGCACACCAGAAACTGATACATAGGGCTAATTAGTTTACCCAATCCAATACACTCAAGTAAATGTAAAAAAATCCTACTTGTCAGATAGTAGTGTCATACAACAAACTTCAGAATTTAGCACATCTCTGAAATCAGGACAAAGTCTCATAACCTAAAATCGTTTCAGTCTCATTATTCATGGATGAACACTTCTATAGCATTGCGATCAGTATAATATTGAGTACCTGTCAGATGGTAGTGTCGTAGAACAAATGGTACTTGCCCGCGTCCATGGGGCAGCAGAGGAGAGCGGTAGGCGGCGACGACGGCCCATGCTCACGTCCATGGGGCAGTAGAGTAGGAGCGGATGGCGGCGACTGAAATCCGCGCTCGTGGGGCAGTAGAAGAGGAGCGGGCAGCGGCGACGGCGATCCGCGCTCGCGCCCATCTGGCAGCAGAGGAGGAGCGGCGGGCGGCGGGTGGCGGCTTCGATCCGCGCTCGCGTCCGTCGGGAGCAGAGGAGTAGCGGCAAGGCGTTGTGATGACAAAGAGAAAATCACGGATCAAGGGATGGTAATCCCCGCTAATCACGGACGCGGGACTGGTATTTCGTGCTGGTGGATGGATGGTGGAGGTGGAGCACGGTCAGTCACGGAAATTTGCTAAGTGCACACCATAGAGGTATTAGATGAATCA
The DNA here is from genome assembly GCF_018294505.1 of Triticum aestivum. Classification (NCBI taxonomy): domain Eukaryota; kingdom Viridiplantae; phylum Streptophyta; class Magnoliopsida; order Poales; family Poaceae; genus Triticum; species Triticum aestivum. The sequence continues at coordinate 545,791,331 of NC_057804.1, read as the reverse complement.
CGGCTGTTAGATTAAGATTTGTGGGACTAATTGTGTGGTGTTGATTGGTTCGTGTATTTTGTGGGACTAATTGCCGGGTGCACGTAAGAGAGTTTTTGTTTGATTGTTTAATAGTAGTAGAGATTAATAGTAGTAGATATATAGAAGAATCAGTTTCTATAAGACTATGTTTAGGTTGGAAAGTGTGTTTATCAGACCCTTATTTGACAATTGGAAAGTGTGTTTGTGAGACCCTTATTTGACAATGATTCAAACTATTCCTATTCTTCCGTGATCTTCCCATTCTCCGGTCAAATTTTGTTGAGGTACGCAAGTACAGTAGAGTGGGCTCACCGATCTCGCCGGATGGCCGCATACAGGCTCATGTAGAAGCTAGGTACCGAGGAAAGCATTGGATCAATTCGATCCGCCTGCTGCCGAACGCATAAAATTATGGCCGTGAGCACGCACACAAATGTAGAACCTTGCTGTGCAGAGCAATGGCTGGATAATTCTATCGGCCGGCTGCAGAACGTATTAAACGACGGCGTGTGCACGTGCATGTAGAAGGTAGCTACCGGGGAACCAACTGGGTCGATTTGATACGCCGGTTGCGGACGCATGTATGGGAATGCTAAGGAGCTGACCTTGGCGGCGACCACCAAGATGGATGACACTGAAGAAGTGGCGGCCGGTGGCCGGCAGCTAGGGGAGGACGGCCTCGATCTGTGGCACACCGGGGAGAACTCATCGCGGCTGTCGTCGGTCACTGGTGTTTGTAGATTCTAATTATACGGCTGATGAACGTGCCCAGGAGGATCGGTGAGTAAGGATATACGAATCCTAGGATGGGCTCGAGAGATATAGGAATCGCGTTTATAGAAAAATGACTAATGGTGGTTTTTCTACAAACCCGAAATTCCAGGTTTATGGGAATCTAGTTTTGCACATCTGTGGATTAGTTGGAAGAGCCAAACTTGGTTTTAGTCGGTCAAACCGTTTTTCTGTTTTATATAAAATGGATTCTCTATATTCCATCTATCCAAACAACCCCTTGGAGTACTTTATTTTAATTTAAAGCAATCAAATTAAGTTTTTTTAGTGAACAGAGCGTACCTCAAATGATTATGTTTCTTGGGGGCTAATTTATTTGGCGTTTGTGATGACTTTGTTAATTTTAAAGTGTTGTGCCGGCTAAGTATCTCAAAGGTGCTCATAGGGATAGAATGTGTGTATGAGCATTTATAGGGATGAGTGTATGTGAGCCTCTGCATTTCTATTGTGTTTATAAAAAAATAAGTCTTAGATAAATGTAGACTATAAACTAGAAGGGTGACGTTGTTGTGTTGTTATGGCGTTTTAGACTCCGTTCTTAAATATAAGCCTTTGGAGAGATTCCACTATAAACTACATACGGAATAGAATAAATGAATCTATACTTTAAAGGACCTTTATAACTATTGAACGTTCGGTACATTGTAAAAGATCCGAACGATCACATCCAGCCATCTAGCTTTCCTCCCGCGACTCACTCTCGCTATGTAATCCCGCATGTAGCTCCTAATTTCTGATTCCCACTAATAATCATGCATGCATAAATTGACCCTCTTTTTTTTCTCTTATCTACTACCACTATAAAAGAAAGAGAGGGCAGAAAACCAGATCATCCTATCCATCGAAACCTGCAACCTGATGGTCTACATCCCTCCAACATACTAAACATATTTTACGCTTTAATTATCCATCATGCCATTACTTAATTAATCTACTACCCCTAATCGCTCGCTAATCCAACCCAACGATCAGAAAC